>NC_091941.1:24938246-25105746 GCF_041260155.1 Ptychodera flava
AAAATGTTTGCACTGTCTGATTCACTCGTGTGGTAAGAGGTATATATCCCACACTCCTTGCAACTACAAAGTAAAAAAATATTAACCACTTTTTCCAATTATGAAAGAATTTTTAAGCTGAAATTGAATACCTGTATCAAATTTAGCTAGGACGGCTGACACGATTTCTTTTCCCGCCGGGTATTCGAAAGTTTGACAAATTATCTTTTCAGATTTGGACTGCATGCATTTTATATATATATATATATATATATATATATATATATATATATATATATATATATATATATATATATATATATATATATATATATAATTATGATGAGAAGCGATATATCAGTCTCTGACGATACATGTAAGGTAGTATGCACCTCGAAAGTGAAAGTCTTAAACTTTTGCTCTAATTTTCCTTAAGGAAACTTTCAGCCATTCTCTTATTAAATCAAGAATAAAAATCGGGGGTCACCGTGCAAATTTTGGTACTAGAGAAACAAATAACCCAAGATTTACCGATATTTGAAATTCAAAATGGCCGCCATCTCTGTGTTAACTATACGGAGATTAAAGTTTTTCGAATTTCGAAAAACTAAGCCGATGAAAAGTTTTGTTACGCCGAGAGCTTTAAAATGAATCCCCACAAGTGGTATATCAGAAAAGCATTGGTAAATTTTGAGAGTCCGAATATCTGTCCCCGAGGCGCAATCTATATCTACCTTAAAACGGGCTACACGAATCTTAGGTACAATATTTCTGAAACGAAAGCCTATGCTATCGGCAGACAATTATCTCTAAATACAATTGGGTTCTTAAAGATTATATTAACCATTTAAGATATCGTGGTCAATCCAATCAAGAGCAAGCAGGTATTCCAATGTAACTAAGGAATTAAATCTTTGCCCGTCGGAGAAATTATTAATAATTGATGCTGAAAGACATTCTGGCAAGGTATGTGAACGCCGCCATGAAAACAAATGTCTAACTTCGTCGCTATCGAAGTGGTATGATGGAACTTGAAATTGTTAGGAAATACACTAGAGAGTTTGAAGCAAAATATAGGTTGCCTATCTGATGATCGCATGAATGTACGAAACTCAAGGAACAAGTTAACCTAAAATATATATATATATATATATATATATATATATATATATATATATATATATATATATATATATATATATATATATTGCTTTCTTTTCAAAGTATGAGTACATACAGTCTCTGTCTCGTGACATGTACATGTAAAAAGATGTAATTTACATTCAATAACATGGCACCATTTTAGCCACTTTCGGTAATACATGTAGACATACATGCAAATAAAAGCGTTAAAAAACATATTATGCTTAAAAGAAGAAATGGTGCACACTTAAAACTCGAAGATAGAAATAGTTTACACTCTTTTCCATAAGTTATCGAATGCCAAGGTGATCACTGAGATATCGTATACTGATTCTGCTTCCTTATCTGGCGATGTTTAATAAGAGTTTCACATTTGAGGCAATGTGTTTGATCCCTGCGATTACTGTCTTGCATATGTTGCATATGGTGTACACAGAGGTTAGTCAGCTGTTTGCTACATTCAGTTTTGACTACATATTGTAAGATTTCGTAGAGTCTAACTATAGCAGACGGCGACTTTCTGGCCGAGACCGTGGCAACTTCAGAACAAGCTCCCAGCTCATAGACTAGTATCTTTACGTAAGATAGGTAGCCTCGTATTTTCGCGAGGTGATGTGGGGAGGGAGGGTTCCGTATATAGAAGCAGGGGCGGGGTGGAGGGTGCGTAGAAGTAGAAGACAAAATCGTTTGATAAAAAGGAGAGCATAGGTTGGTACTCTTTTTGCATAATTACAAACTATCTTCATTAGCACAAATGAAAGTTCGGTGACTTTTTAGATACAAAAAATTAAAATTGCAAACTTTAACATTAACTATTTTCGAAAATATTGTCAAATGAATTTGAAGATTACATAAGTTTCGGGTTTTATTTTTTAATGACATTCCTTTGCGTCACGCATGGCACAGTACACTATAGCATCGAATAGCTTTTACTATCACTTCCGTCAAATTTAATCATTCGATAATGTAATGGGCATAAAGATAGCAGACAAACCATTCAGCGGCGTACATAGATAAAATATTGTTGCATGGCTCACTACCTTGGGACAATTAATCGTTCGTCTGTTAAATATTACATACATCGCATGAAAATATCCCTGCAAAGTATGCGCGTTGCGTTTTTTTTCTGTTCTCCAGCTGCTCGCCTTACTATGCCAGTGTAATACGCCGTTATGAGAAGATTCGTGTCGAATCTGGACAATTCATCGGACACTCTTGGAATCAGATCGTGTAGTACTGTTGTTTCCTCACGGAGCTGTGGGGCTGCTTGCAAGAATGCTGAGTAGTTTCGTACGGGAAATGAAGACAGCCACACTCACTTGGTGTCTGCACATGTCAGAGAATATCAATTATGATCTCATATATTTGCATACATGTTATGTTCGTGACGAGTGTTTCAATATGGTAAAGTAAAACACTGCAAATCCATAGGCAAGATTTCTTCCAGTTGGGAATGCTGCAGTCTATCCGGTATGTTCTCCTACATACTTCGCTTTGAACTATCTTTATCCTGTCACCGTCTATGCCTGAAACAGTGTAGTACACGAGGGATAGAACCAATATTTGCGACATCACGACAGAGTCTGCTGTATACAGTCTAAAGAAACTGATAAAAGAGAGAAGAAGACAACAGAATCCGTTGTCACGGAAAACGCAAGAATCCCAAGTCAAATGATGTGCCAGAGAGGTCGCAAAAATATTGCATGACTTGTCCAGCCCATTTTTATTGAAACAGACCCCATATTGCGTTCGGTTGTAACTTTCCGTTTTTCACTGAAGCGAGAGCTCTTGAGATACTGGCGGGTTTTGATGGCATGGTCGCAGTAGGCGAGATGTCGTGAGCTGGTGCATGTATGCCATAGTATTCGCTCTCCCTGTTGTAAAATTCTCACGGCGATTGAAGTTCACGTGGGGTTAGATTACAACAGAAGTAATTTGAGGCTTAATGAGACCGGCCCGATAAACTCGTAATGACCACGACTCGACAGTTGAATTGTCCATTAGTATCCGGAAGATATATGTATGACTTAACCGAGGAAACAATTTTCGATTCAAATTATCATCTCGGATTCTCTTTTCGGGAGTGATTCCTCATCTTCCCGTTAAACGTTCTATGTGACTCCAGGAACCACCGGGAATGATGAGTTTCAGTCGTGATTAGGGCGACGTCGTGCGTCAAAACGATGGGCTTTTTTTACTTTACAGGTATAGGGATCAAGGAGGAATGTTGCAACCGACCATTTTAGATCTCATTTCAAGGCTACTACAAAGTTCAAGGGACTTGTACTTCGAAAAATGGAAAAATCGAGCGTCTGCACTACGGGCATCACCGACATTGTCTGTGACCAAAATGTGACTGATTACCCCCAGAACATTTATCTCCGCTCCGCGGTACTGTTATCTCCAATCTTCCAAGTTTTAATCGACCTGATTCTCGCAGGACGGGAATAAGATAACGTTTGATTCATTTCGAAATGATTATTTTCAAATACAAGGGAAACATTGAAATTATTTCTTTCAGTGTAGATAACCTTGCTCCCAATGAAGGCGGTAACTTAAGAAAAGATGAAAGTTAAAACTGCTCCGCTCTCCGAGGCAAAAAAAATGAGCACATTCAATTTTTAATGCCGCAACATGCCATAACACGGTCCGACACGGCTTACACATTAACCCCTTGACCCTTGCGAGGGAGCGAATCAACTTTCAACACAAAGAAGGAAAGCACTTCCAGTATAAACTATTTAGTGAATTTTCGACATGAACAACACGTGACAGAAAGAGGCAACGGAATTCTGGGTCCTCGCGATTCGAACCCAGCACGAAATTCCGTCACTGGTAATAAGCCCTAAATTAGACTTTTAGTTGAGGACTCGAGAAAAAGACTTGCTTTCTCGTAAGAGGGAAAAAGATATACAATTTTTTATTCCTGGCGTTCTCGGTTTAGAATCGGATGCGGCGTCCTCGCTCCGTTCAATAACAGCATGATTACTCTAACATATCATGCCAATGCGACAAAACAGTTCTTTTTTTCACGAGATTACCAGCTAGCATGGAATTGAAAGTCATAGCAATAGGTGCTTGAATGGTCGATGATCCTCAAAAGAGTACCGCTACGAATCACGTGACTCAGAAAAAAGAGGAAGCCTTCTCTTTAGGGCGGCGTTGCACTTAAAGGGGCATATTCTTTGTCAGCTTTACCTGAAAGCAAATCGACCAACCTGATAAAATTTTCAATGGAAAACGAAGGGCTAACATCATTTATATACTCAATGTCAACAAGAGTTAATGCGAGAACCAGGGATTGAAGACTGCCCCTTTAACCAACACACGTTTGGTATTAACGATAAACATTAATTTAAGTCAAAAACTTGATAATGCTTTAAGGAACTTCATTTCTTATTTGAAACTTGAGTATATGTAGAAAAAGCAACAATTTTGTTTTGTACTATCTATTCTCGTTTTGAAATGGCATAGGTTGAAAGACTGATATTCAAAAATGTGATTAAAGTCATGATAAGCAAAATTGAAATGACTTTTATTCAAAGTGTAAGAACTTAAATGTCTCACAAAATTGTTTTTATTTAGTATTGAAAGAACATAATGTGAAAAGTTCACAAAATTGATCCTGCCAGAGTATAGTTAAACGTTTATGAAATATTGAAAACGGGAGAGAAAGAAGCCTGGAGTTCGGGTGATTTGAATAAATTTGCATAAATGTTCTCTTCTTTCTCGAACAACTTACGACTGCTTATTATGCCAATAGGTGATCCCCACTAATATTTTAATCTTGGGTTAACAAATTAGTGAAAATTATATAGGCTGAACCTTTGAAAATAGCGATTTTGAACAAAATGCGCTGTGTTAGTGTGTAACGCCATCTTAACTCGGAGCTTTTTACTGAACGGAACGAAGCTCTGGTGTATACGTCTGACTTTGGCGGTGCCGGCGGTAATTGTGGCCTAAAGAATTTCTGCCCGTTGGTCATCGGACAGCACCTATTTGCGGCTGATGGTTTTGCTCTCTGCCAATTTTGTTCAGTTTCTCTCGCCACGGAGGTCTTAGTACTGCTGGAACTTCGGCGTGCTCTGTTCTTTTTAGAAATTATTTGACATTTACGTCATTGCTTCAATTGCCGTGCATGTAATCGTTTAATTGCGGAATAAATTCAAGAACAACTTTGATCGAAGGTAGTCTTAAAATGGGTGTCTCCATCAATACACGGTCAATGATTAAATTGATCTGGCCAGCACTTCTGCCACTCAACGCCGAGTCGCCGATATATCGATCCCCCGGCAAATGAAAGTGTTTCTCATTGGGCGATAAACCTTGCCAAGCCGCCACGGACGGGTTTAATCTCATTTGCCGTGCAATTACAGGCTCCGTACACATAATCAAGCGCGTGTTTACTTCTAATGTTCTACGGAAGGGCAAGGGTGCGAGTGACTGACAACTCCGACCCGGTTTATACTTTGCCCACAAAAGTTCCCATCAACTGCCAGTGAAATTTGAACACGATTCGTTGAACATGCCAAGGTGCCGAAAGTCAGAGGGCGTTATAATTACATTTTTTCCGAGTGCTGACATCCGCAATAATATTTTTCCCTCGCCTCGTTCAAATCGGCAATGTCTGTTTATCACATGGACTGCAAACACTTAGGCCACAGTGAGCGCACAGAGGAAGCTGAAGAGCTCTGTACATGCGTGGAATAAAAAAAAACGCGTGGCAAACTCATAAATACGTGATTAGATTTAAAACTTTGTCAAAACATTAGTTGACGGGGTAAACACAGGAGCTTTGGGTCAAGCATCATGCTTCAGTTGAATACACAAAAGTCATCTCATACGCTGTAAATATTGTTGCAGAGGGCAAGTTCTTGGATGCCGCGAGCAAATCGACCTGTTTAACAATATTCGAATGAGCAAAGGCTGTAGCGGCATGTGGATATGCAGGTTTACAATTTCATCCTGATTGAATGGGACGCGTTCCGCCGATATATTAAATCAAAGTGTGCGAATGAAGCTGGGGAATGCAGTGAAGTTTGTGTCCAAGCAAGAGCTACCCCGTTCACTTTTTACCTGGTTTTCTACTCATACGTTTATTGGACCGAGTGGCATAAAAGAAACCACAACTACATAACTTTTAGTGTTCGGGGGTACCGTAAGTTTTGATACGACGGGGCGACGTTTATAGATTTCAGACTAAAAGATACAGCAAATGAGAACTTCGATCAGAAATTTGGAATATCCAGACTGATTTTTTGCCGACAATCACTGACCATATTCCCCTTCACTGGAAAATATTATATTTAGTAAATACATATATTTGATTTGAAAAGACAAATGTCAACCGATAGCGTTCTTTTTTCGTGGCAGGATATATTTTATATAATGATATCGTTTGATAAACCGACCAAACAGCTTATCAAACTAGCTAAACAAACCGTGACCAGTTATGCAAACCCATAAAATATGATCCATACTTCATGTTTGAATGCGTTTTGACGAAAATACAAATAATATGGTAAAACATGCGGAGTGTTATCTTTACATCTAATCAGCACGTGTCCCCTGGGAAGGCTCTAATTGGCAGGTATACAGGGCGACATCTGGGACGTTCGTGTTTTGCCCATCGTGTCGCGCGGTTCTGTAAGGTAACCGATGTCTGCCTACGTCATCGTATCTCCTGTTTGTCTGTTAGTACACTCCCCGCTGGGGACGGTGTAATACTTTTCGGCGTGTTATGGTGCTTTGTTTGTCGTACTCGTTACATCCTCCTTTATAGCGTAAATCCATCCGTTGCTTTTGATGCTTAACCAAATGTTTGCCGCTCCGGGTATTTATTCTCCGACCGCAACAGCAGGCGGACACGCTACGCTGGGTACGGGAACGAACTCCCCGGCCAGGCAGTGCTTTTGCCCCGGGGATATGTGGCCTTAGGAACGAATCGGTATTATCAAGTTTTGTTTACAAGACCGTACATGTAACGACAGCATAAATCATCCACTTGATTCCGTCACAATCCACTCTAATTGTCTGGCACAGATGTTCAGGGCAAAAATGCGGGCTTCTGTGCAAGGCCAATTCAATTATCTGCACAACTGAAGGAAATCACTTATAATGAATGTAGTCTGGAAACTAGCAGACACACAGGGCCCATTCCTACACTGTTTCAACAAATCCCGTGTCAAATTATAGGCCTTAGGGCATATTTATGTATATATGAATGTATGTACGTACGTATGTATGTATGAATGTATGTATGTATGTATGTATGTATGTATGTATGTATGTATGTATGTATGTATGTATGTATGTATGTATGTATGTATGTATGTATGTATGTCTGTATGTATCTACATATATTGTATTGAAACAAATCATATATCAAATGCATCTACCTATCTATCTATCGATCGATCTATCTGTCTGTCTCTATTTTTATTGTCTATTTACGTGTCATGTACTGTGTATACTAACCGAAAGAGCACTGACATTACATTCTGTTTCATGTGTAGTGGTGCGTTTCACCCGTTAATTTTACGTGGCGGCTAAATTTATTCTTTATAGCTTGTTTATGATATGGACAACAGCCTGCAACGAATATTTAACCCCGTACAATTGGCAATTTCCGCTACTAATCTTTGAGGAATAACAAACAATTGAGTGAGTGTATGCATTTCAGGGGTCTTTATTGGCCTAGAAACTAACGTGTCTTTTCCGATCAAATCCTATTCTGATGAGTGAGTTTCACTACATCGTTCTGTGCGGTATCACAGACTTGATAATATGCATTCAGATTTCTTTCCAGTGTACAAGATTGTTCGTTTTACCGTTTCCGCGTCTTTCCTTCGATGGCAATTTACAACGCACAGAGTGTGTGTACACAGCTACACATCTGCGGGTACTTCAGACAGTGCGTTGTAGTGATATTTCCTGGAACACGGTCCTATTTGGGTGTGCTTGGCAACAACCAGGCTGAAGAGTGTCTCCGTGTTCGAATGCTGCCCATAGATGGATGAAAGGGTAATCTTATGTCGCGTCGGCAAGATTAATGCAGAATACACTTGACAAAAGCTTTAATACACATATGTGTTGCACGATAAAGCATTAATTCTGCTAATTTTCTCGTCACTGAGGTTATACCATTGTAGGCTCTATGGTTATGCATGCACCCTTTGTTACTATTCAATTGCATGCATCGATATTTGATTGAAGCCAAACTTGTTCTACATACCATAATTATTTTTTTTCTCCGCATAGTGATTACCATCAAATGCGCCCAACGTATTTTCCCTGTATTCATACCGACAAAAACAAGATGCCTTTTCGAGTCCTGGGCCATCATGACACAGTGTTTATCCGTTACAGACACCAGGCAGACCCAGTGCAGTGACGACTGATGTACTGTGGATAGGTTTGTATTAAAGGCACATGAGCTGCAACTTTTTGCATTATTTTCATGATTTTATTTTTAGATTGAAATTTGTTTAAAGAAATGTTCTTACTAAGAGATGTTTACTCAAGTATAGTTATCCACTGAGTGGGACTGCATGGGGAGGTTCAGTAAGACAAATAATAAACCGGTGCCGCACCCAAATATGGCCGCCTCCATACAACTACATGATAAACAGCTAAAATGTTGCATGTACACATTTGAATCTTTACAAATACAACATGATGCAACCAAGTGAAAGGACGGGAAAGAGATTCACTCCACTTTGACAAAAAATTCTCCGTTTTTCACATAACATGGCAAGATTTTGAAAATGGCGGGAATTTTAAAATGATCAAAAACTTCAATTGCTTGCCTATTCTGCCATAAGTAAACGTATTTGAGGCACATTTTGCAGATTGCTATGAATATCTAAGGGAATTGAAGGTACCTTGAGGTTGGACAAATTTCGCAGAGTTGCAGCTCATGGGCCTTTAAGTATCTTGCTTACGTGTACGTACAACACGGACACATCTCCTGTTGTCTGTGTTTACATACTGTACAGTGGTTGCACAGCTCTCCAGAGGATTCTAAACGCCCATGAATGCCCATCCCCGGCAGATTTTGCACACATGGACTAGTACACTTCATGTGCCACGATCCAAATCCGGAAGCAAATATTGTCTCGACTTCACATCAAATTGACACATAAAACATACTTAACAAAGCATCGCCGCCAGTCCTGCGCGTCAGGTTTCAGTCAAACACTTGAGTGAGTCAACACATTCGCCGGCCATCGATGCTCCTAATGCTGATTTTATTCAAAAAGAAGGAGAAAATCGAGTGCTCTGTATGTTCTCGCTCCTGACAAGCTAGAGACCCCAATCTCACCATAGACGTTTTATTCATAAGGTCTTCCTTTGTCTAAGAATAACACATCAAACACAGGACATGGCTCCAGTCACTGACAACTGATTTGGGAAAAGTGTCGTTTTGGCGCTGTCACGCAATTTCAGTGACAATATAGCTCAACCTTCTTCGACTGCGCTCAGCAAATCACGTAACCTTTTGCGACACCATTACACTTGAAGGAGTTCGTTTTGCGCTGGAGTTCTTGAGGATCAGAATCGTAGTTTCACCATTGAAAACACGACGACAGACATCGCTGTTCCTTGATGTAGGCAAGGAAGGCTACTTCATACCATGACTCGATGACGCTGAGGAGAAATTTGTGTAAAAACTGTAGCTTTTGATGATGTTTTTTATCATTTTTATTCCAGAGACAAGTACAAATTATTCCTTCCACATTTCGCTAAAGAGAACTTTGACATACAAGACATTAGCCTCGAAAACGCAACATGCACTGTGTGAATAATATCATGTTATTTTTGAAAGATGAATTCTAGCCCTGACAACATTTCAGTCGCCAGCAATGCATACATACATATACATACATACATACATACATACATACATACATACATACATACATACATACATACATACATACATACATACATACATACATACATACATACATACATACATACATACATACATACATACATACATACATACATACATACATACATACATACATACATACATACATACATACATACATACATACATACATACATACATACATACATACATACATACATACATTCATTCATTCATTCATTCATTCATTCATTCATTCATTCATTCATTCATTCATTCATTCATTCATTCATTCATTCATTCATTCAGCCATACAGCACGATTGGAGTCGAAAATTTTCTAGTGGTATTCTGAGTCTGAGCAAACTACCAGGCTCATCATTGAAGCATTGTCAGCAAAAATAGATTGCCATGCGATGGTCGTTCCCGACCTTTGCCTCTTAAAAAACACAAAACTCAAAAGATTGTTTTGCCTTCGGGAGTACTATTACAATTCTCGCTACGTCCGACGAACCTGTCAAAATGATATATTTTCATCGCACGTTGCGTTGTTTCCTGCCTCATAGGCCAAAAAAAACAGTAAGTCACACTCGTGGCTTTACAGAAAACCCGGTGATGCGAGACAACATATTAGTCATAGGGATCCGTTGAGAAAACAATCAAACATTTAATACAGCTATCATCGGCACCTGTGACTTAGAAAATCTGCAGTCGTCCAATGTTTGCTCGTAATCGACGACTTAAAATTCAGCGTCTTTAACACAGTATCATTCCAGTCGGTTTGAGTTTGCGATTAAATGTGGCGCGTTGAATGCGAAGGCATGATCACGGAGGCTTCAATTTTGACGTGCCGATGACTTTTCTTCTCATTGAATACCAAGTTGAAATACCGCACACAGACTGTCTCTTTCATCCGACTTAAACCTCCAGTACAGTTTTTGTGTGTAGACATTTAACCCCTTGTCTATGGACGCCATCAGTGTATATTTTCAACGATTGCGAGAAATTTCGGAAGAATTGCAATGAATTATTTTCAATATCTCCGACACTTAAAATTAGACCGACTGGAGCTAAGGAAGAAACCTCGATGGAATATTTTTTGTTACATTACTCAGATTCTTGATATTTATAGTGTTATTTCCATCGCGATATTAAATTCTACTATCGCTGATTGCCGTGGGAATTCTCCCCTTTCACAGTCTGCAATTACGCCTCGATCTCATTGTCGTATTAGACAGCCAGCAAAATGAAGTGAATTTAGGCTTCCAGATTTTCTTTTTCATTCGGCGTGCATATTGCCCGACTCAGTGGCGAATGGAGACTTTGCAATTCATCTCGGAAGCCGTACGAGACTCGTAATCTCCATTCGAACCCTAGATCCGATTTTATTATCTCAACGCAGCTCGGATTACCGGTAATTTTGATCCACAAACGACTGATTCTACATACGCTCTGAATTATTGTACTAGTCTAGGGCGCAGCTCGTACGTGTTTCAGCGGACTCTCGTGGCCTTCATTTCAAGCGCCCGGAAAGAGTCCATAATTGACCGACTACCGATACTTCCTGATAAAGAATGGCCACAGTTTTTCCCCCATGTGTTTTTCTTATATCCCGTGTGGTTCCCGGTTACTATTTGTCCCACATTGTAATTAATGAAATTTTACATCTTATTTTCTTGTAATATGAGTCATATAATAACACAATTGTATAAAGTTTACTGTTGATCAGAGGTGATTAATATATTCACGAACCTTTTGCAGTTCGACAGAAACCTGTGAAAAAATTCGCCAAAATGAGTGTGTAAATCGATATTCGTCGTCTTCAGGGTCACGTTAAGACATGACCCAAAATTTTACTGTTTAGCAATTACTTGCCAGTTAGACACCCATCGCATATTTAATGAATTATCCTGTGATAATTTGAGCAACATTACATTACATACCAAGTAACGCACACACGATACAGAGTTTGTAAAACTTTTTTGCACGAGAGATCATTCAAAACAAAATAAGTTAATTTGGCTATTACCGTGTGTAACACGTGAGTCGAAGAAACTAACAACGGGGCAGAGGAAACAAATTAGGAACTGCATCGTAATATGTACAATATTGTACAATAAGTTGTTTTTCTTCGAATGCAGAAAGCATTAAGGCAACCATTATCGGGGAATTGGGGTCTAATTGTATTGATCGGATAGCAATATCGATCCTCTCTCGGTCACCATGGTAACACTTTTCCTCAAAACATTTTGATTCATTAATTTCCGCAGTGACAGAAATCTGACATGGGCGCTTCGACGCGGACTGATTTTGGCTTTTGAATTCGACCCTGGCGTCCTACCACCTATGCAGTATCTCCTTGTTTCTTGGCGGGAGTATTCATAGTTATATAATTTGTACGACTGTACACAGTGAGTACCTTTTATTTGAAGTCGTAGTCGTTCACCGTTTGTTGCTGGTGTACATATAGTTCAGTAAAGGTATATAATAAAAAAATACATTATCAGGGCGAGACTGTGGCTAATGCAATTCTCGAGAGACCTCTAGTTTAAGGTCATTACTTACTGTAATTCTGCCTCAAATGCTCCAAAACTGGTCGACCTCAAAGTCTTTGAGTTCGTCATTTCAGAAGAAACCGAATGGAAAAAAAGTATATAAGAGGGTCAAAGTTCAGAATGCGTTAACATGATTGAAACATTTCAGCTGTTGCGTTGGACGCCCATTTGCCTCAGTTTTCTAACAAGGTACGCTTATTAGACTTTCGTATCACATCTTTGCCCTCGCTCTTTGCGCTATTCTCACAAGCTAAAACCCACCGTTATTGACCGTTCAGTTTTTACGGCCGGGGGGCCGGCAAAATCCAGGGGGGGTCATCATAATTTTGGAATCCGAGAAGGGGGGTCATCACTTTTTCACTGGTAGGAAAGGGGGGGTCACCACATTTTCAAAAACATAATACCTACAATAAAGTTCACTTTTATGCCATGGCTATGATCGACCCTCTTTACCGGCGGGCCGCCTTCGGCGGCCCACTACAATAAATATACTTTATGTATTACCCATGACCCTCTTAACGGCCGGACGCCTTCAGCGGCCCTGTTCAGTAAAGTTTACTTCGTGCAATGGCCATGGTCGACCCTCTTTTTACCAGCGGGCCACCTTTGGTGGCCCACTAGAATAAAGTTGACTTTACGTAATGGCCCATGACCCTCTTAACCGGAGGGCTGCCTTTGGCGAACCACTCCAATAAAGTTTACTTTATACAATGTCCATGGACAAAGTTGTCTATGGAAATGAAGTTCAAAATTGCCTTACAGTCGTCCTAATTAACAGACGTTTGCATGGATGTGGCTGAGAAGTTTGTGCACTGGCATCTCTGCTACACAAATAAAGTGCGCCGCGTACCGGAGTTCAAATCCAAACTGTGCGGGTAAATTTGACATATGGTTTTGGTTATTTTTCAGCGGGGGGGGGGGGGGGGGGGGGGGGGTCATCAAAATTTTTCGTCTGACAAAGGGGGATCATTATTTTTTTCGCGAAAAATGCAGGGGGGTCTATATTTTTTTGAACACCGGCGACAAGATTTTGCCGGCCCCCCGGCCGTAAAAACTGAACCCACCGTTATTAAACGGAGTTACACACTGCAAGGATATTCGGGGGTCCTGCAGTCGCATTGCACATGTTCTGTGTATCACAATAAACAAACATTGATAAGTGATGTACTCCGCCGAAGGCGAGAGGTGAAAGGATAATGGAAAATAAAAAACTTCCAGCGTTCTACTGTTCAAGGACAGTCGTATCTTCGCTCGATTGGCGACCAGTACACAGCGGGACGCGCGGGGAAATGCAACCGATTCATTGCAGTTGTACTATGTTGGGGATATTTTGCCGCAAAACTACACTTTAAAAGCCGATTGTAGAGAGACGCGATATTGAAAATCATGGGCCGACTGTTGGGCACCAGAGATCGCGTGCCGAATCGCCCCTCCTCCCCTGCTGGCATCCGAACCGGATACTTTATTTAGCGTTTGGAAGTTCATCTCGGCGCATCGCTTTCGGGTGAACGCTCTTTCCCCGAGTCATGTCGGATTAGTCTCATGCGCCCGCTGCGATCTGGTCTTCATCTGGGGACTCGAAGAGGGAGATCTTAATACCTTTCTTTGGCAAGGAAGAAAGAACACACATCAGTTGTTCTGTACTATCACGGTAGCTGGTGCGCACATCATTCTGTATACGTGACTCTCGTTTTCACCTTGGTTTTAAGTTACCGTCTTACCTATCCACCCAGGAAGGTGTGAAATGAAATCTGACAACGTGATAAAGAATTGATACAGTGCTAGTCAACGCTTTCTTTGACTCGGATCGCGCCGGACACCGACGTCTACAGCGGGACGTGTTCCGCTGATGCCTTATGAAAAGATTTCGGAGGCATCAAGGAGGATTAAGCGTGCGAACCCAGCTGCTCTTTTTGCCGTCCACGCGGTTTGAAGTAGGGAGCTATCGTCATACGCGCTGATTTCGAGTGCGCACGACTGGCCTCGCTGTAACGCGATACCTGGACCCTCCCTTTTCTCGCGTGCGAATGCGCACTTGATTGCGAAGTCGGTTTATTTGCTGTGACCGACATCCCTCTGAAAAGCCGATGAGAGTTTGTAATCCGCTTTGAAGGTTTATATCGTGGGTTGATGGGTTTTGAGCAATATCACACATAGATAAGTACGAGCCGGTGGTTGATAAATTTGTGTTGATGAGGTCATAGGTCGCCCAGTTTGAGTTTTTTTATAGCACGGTAAACGATGATAGACGTGAGGCGATATATTATTTTTCCAGCGCTAATGATTATCGAGCGGTCTGTCACCAGACGTTTATTCTTCGACGCGGTTTATTATAATCGCTTTTCAGATAAAAATTCATTGAGTGACACTGCGCGATTGTAACTTTCTATTTATTCCCGACTCCACACGACGTAGTTTAACCAAAAATTATTCGATTTCAAAAAAAGAACGTTGACCAGATTTCCTTAATTTCAACCCTCATCTTCCTAACGCCTCGACGCAATCAGCTGATTCTTTTGTCATGCAAAAAACCCCGGCCAGGTAAAATGTTTTCACAATAGACTGACTTAATAAAAGCAGACAAAACAGACAGCGCGACATCGATCACGGTGTGTGTGGGCAACGCGTCTACATCAATTGATGACGTCACATTCGAACCCCCGAATGACGTGAAATATTAATTATCTCGGGCATCAATATTTTGAATAAAAATGCACACCGCCTAATCTTATTAAAACCCATAGCTTACACTCTGAATACCGAGGATGTAAACTTATTAGGCAACATAGCACCCTTGGGACACAGTTTAGAACAGCGCCATTTCAATTGCCCCGTTTTGTGTAATATTAAAGTTAGCGAGGGGTCAACGCACAAAGAAATAATTATAAATAGTTTCCTTCATCCATTTCTATATCTCTGGCTTTTTACGTTCAATTTATTTCTATCAAACATAATCAATTATTTTCCCGCTGGGAACCCGACGTTTTTAGGTGACAACGTGAAATGTGTAATTGCTGGATTTCAATAAAACCCATAAAGGATTTCGCATTCGTCAGCTTCCGCGACCTAGTTTTGAAAGAGGACGGCTGTAAAATCAGAACGAAGAAATGGAGAGACTACACACAGATTTCGGACTTCATTGAGAATTGGCGCCCAAAAGAGTGAAACGAAAGTTATCGGTTAGCGATGCGCTGTTGGATTTTTCTGGGTTACTCTGTCCTATGACCATTACTTAGTTACACCAGGAACTGTCTGGGGGTCAAAATGAGCACAAGTTTTCCCCCGGCATTTTTTACCGGCATCTAAATTTGCAGGATCAGTTATTATAATAGGCACACGGGAATTTTGGCAGGGGAGGCCTTGCTTACGTAATAGCATGCAGTTGCATCTTACATTTTTGATCATATTGTTTTGCTGAGGTCCTAGTGACTTTTGTTACAAGTTCCTGCAACAACTGACAGTTATGCAAAGCTGTTTGCCAAATCATGACAGCGGGAACGTGGCGTGGTGATTGTAGTGCATCACTTGTTGATTCGATGACTTCCAAGCGAGACAAGCAGAATGGCTACAGAGTCCGGTCCGCCGCCGCTATGTCGATGTTATGGACATAAAGATGGTGGGCATTATTAAGAATGAGATTATGTTCAGTGAATAATTACCATATTCCTGTAAGTAACATGTCGCATGAAGTGGAGGAAGTGTCAGAAGGTGTGATGGCAATGTCCATGATGTGCAATTTTACAAGTGAACCCGGTTAACCACAATACGTTTTATGTTTAGACTTGCATAAGAGATTTCAAAAGATTCCTATTTATCAATTCCTGGCATGGGTATATGAGAATGGATTTTTGATAAATGTCAACGTGCGCCCTTGTGTCTTATCGGCATTCATATTCATTAACTCAAGTGATACAAATGAAAAGCTTACATATAGTACATGTAGATAGATAGACACTAGATAATTAGATAGATAGAAAATATATAGACAGACAGACAGAGAGACAGACAGACAGAGACAGACATACTTACATACATACATACATACATACATACACACACACACACACATACATACATACATACATACATACATACATACATACATACATACATACATACATACATACATACATACATACATACATACATACATACATGCATGCATACATGCATGCATGCATGCATGCAGGCAGGCAGACAGACAGACAGACAGACAGACAGACAGACAGACAGACAGACAGACAGACAGAACTAGGCAAGGGCTCGCCCAAGTTCCCCTGTGTCAATTATCTCTAACTCATTTCAGGGGATATTAAAGATCGGGTAAGGCGAAATTTTAAAAACAAAGTTTGTCGGTAACATGCCTACGAAAATTAAAAAAGGTAGTTCTGAGGAATAATTTTCTGATTTTTATATTTTTGGTACGGTGACCAATAAAATATGGTAAAATTTAGAGAATTTACTCGAATGTTCTTGAAAATGCGAAAAATGTCTAGGGTCGGCAGGTTTTTTCTATGTTAGATTGTATTACAGGAAACGCACATAATTTTTTATTTGGCCTAATCATAATGTGCACGTTCATTCCAATACGTAAATTGGGATCATGACAGAAGGTTAAAAAGGTACAGCGGACGGCAAAGGTCAAACGAAGGTCAGAGCATACATGTTCCGCAAATAGTGGCAGATTGTGAAAGCTAACATTTTGGTAACCCGACATTTAATATCCGTTTGGTAATTATCGATTTCACTGAAAGACGAGTAAACTACGAGAACAATCCATAAGGGTGTGGATTGACATTGAGTGTACAGTGTATATATACGAAGGTCAATACATGCACAACGAGGCTGACAGACATCAAGCACTGACACATTACGCTATACTATAAAGCTCGTAATATTTGTGTGCAGTTGTGATGGGTGCGCGTGCGTGTGATGCCGATCACCAACAGTGTAAGGATGTACTCATAGCGGCAGCGATTGCACACGTGAGAAGTGTCTTCAAAATTCTCTTCACTTTTAGGCTAAAGGGGAACAATTTTGTCTTTCAATTGCAAGCGTAGAGGGAGTTTAGAAACAAGCTGCGTGTTTTGTGACGGTAGATTTTTACATCATCTGCTGTTGATAGAAATTAACGTGTTAAATACATGTCTAGTCTAAGAAGTAGAAACATTTTCGAGCGCGATTAAGAGAAGACCATCACCTCATTAAATTTGGCGGAAAACTTAAAGTAGTATGCGCCTTGAAAAGTGAAAGACTTAAACATTTGCTCAAACTTTTCTCGGTGAAGCTTTCGATCATTCTCTTACCAAATTAAAAATAAAACCCAGATATGAACTGAAAATGCTCACGTGTTTCGTTATATATGTTTGCAACTTCATTGAAAGTGTTATGATCATGAACAATATTCACCACATATTTTTCTAAAGGTCATTAAGTATACAAATATGAAGCCTAGTTAGCTGAAATAAAAATACTAAATTTCTTTGACTGCTGTCATTGTATCACAACTTTATATAGCAGGTGTAATTGCCGTTGATCAAGTTCTTCAAGCTATATAAGCCAAACTGGGAAAGCTCATTAGATATGCAAATCATAAATTATCTGCCATGAAAATGCGAAATGACTTTAAATTTGTTTTATTCTGGTATCATCAATGTATACGTACATAGTATGTTTTGCAAACTTTGATCAAGTAAATCCCGGTATATATCCCTAATTAGGAAAGTTCATTAAATATGCAAAGTAGAAATTGGCTGTAATAAAATGCTTAATGACTTTCAATAATGTCGGTTGTATCGAATGTACATAGCAAGTTTCGGCACATTTGGTCAAGTCAATCAAGATATATATCCTTAATTAGGAAAGTTCATTAAATATGCAAATAAGGAATTGGCTGAAGTCTAATGCTTAATGACTTTCAAGAATGTTGTATCATAGTATCTTCAATATACATACCAAGTTTCGTCAATTTTGATCTAGTCAATTCAGATATATATCCCTAATTAGGAAAGTTCATTAAATATGCAAATTAGCAACTATCTTTCATGTCACCCCTTAAGGTAGCTACATACCTTTTAGACACTTTCAGATTTTTATTTTTTTCTCAATTGAACACGTCCCAAACCCCAATAAAGTATACATTTTCTGAAAGCCCTGATATAGAGCTATCCGACCAAGCACAGTACACGGTCATTATTTGCATAGGAGTCACGTGACAAGCGTTTTGCTGAACCTTCAAAAAAACGGTTTTTCCCGCCTTATGCGAACACACTGCAAGATTTCCGGTTGGAATTTCTCCATTGACAAGCTTTGACGATAACCTTTAAAACCGTGTCTGCAATTTTTTCCCGGAGGCTCCATTCAAATTATATGGCGTGATAATTAAAATTCCTTGCAAAGCACCTTCATCTAACACCTTTAAGAGCGCATTAAAAAAAAACAAAGGCATATAAAGAAAATCCCAGACACGGTTTTGAAGGATATTGTCAAGGCTTGTCAATGAAGAAATTCCAACCGGAAATCTTGCAGCGTGTTCGTATAAGGCGGGAAAAACCGGTTTTTCGAAGGTTCAGCAAAACGCTTGTCACGTGACTCTTATGCAAATAATGACCGTGTACTGTGGTTGGTCGGATAGCTCTATATCAGGGCTTTCAGAAAATGTATACTTTATTGGGTTTTGGGACGAGTTCAATTGAGAAAAAAATAAAAATCTGTAAGTGTCTAAAAGGTATGTAGCTACCTTAATACCTTCACGGCTGATAATTATCTTGGTGTGATCAACATTTGTAGCAAATCTCTTAAAATTTTGTGCAGTCGTTCTCAATGTATATTCGTTTTTTTTCTAAAATAATAAATGATGCAGATGAGCAAAAAGGTAAGCAAGCCACACCTACCAAAAACTAATCAGTTCTTGCCATTTGCAAACTGAATCAATGTACAAGATTTGATTCTGATCTAATAAGCCGTTTTTAAGACATTTGGCGCGCGCACAGACAGACGGACACACAGACACACAGACATCGCTGTGACATTAGCTCACGTGTGTTAACACGTGCGCTAATCAGGGGTCACAGAGCAAAATTTGTCACAAGAGAGACATATCACCTATGATTTCCCGATATTGCCAATTCAAAACGGCCGCCATCTCGATCTTAACTCTATAGTGAAAAACAACATTTTCGATTTTCGAAAAACTAAGCGGTGAAGTTTTCTTATACCAAGAGCTTTAAAATGAGCGCCACTGTAGTGGAAGATCAGAAAAGAAATGTAGAAATTTGAAAGTCCGAATAGTTACCCCCGTCATACCTTAAGAACATTTTCCCTGGCTGTATAGGGATGTTTATATATATATATATATATTTTCAAAACAGGATGAAAACATTGAGGCCCAACTAAAGCATGGCTGTGTAAAGGTAGGCCTGGAGAGGTTTTAATGTCGCCATATTGGCGTGGAAAGCTCTAAAAATGCTGTTCATATTTTTGCGTAATCGCGCAACAAATTATCGAAAACAAATCAACCCCCCCCCCCCTTGTGGTATTGTCAGCTCGGAAACATATATCTTTTTGGCGGGGTGGCTTATCATATATTATGTGGACAGGAGGCAATTCGGTAGATTCTCGATCGGATTCAAGCTCACAACGTACGCCACCTAGCGAAGACATCACAGTCAAAACCGCTCGGCTAGACTCCCATCCAAAAAAAGAAGTTATGAACATCGCCGAACTCTAAAATTAATTCTATATCCGTCTGATAGAATTAATTCGTATTTAACCTGGTTTCGATGTGACGTCGTAATGGTGGCCGATCTTTGCATAGGGAGCAAATGCGCCGCGTAAAGCCCGCAAAATGTTCTTCTGTCAAGATGAGCGATTTAATATTTCAGGCTGTCATTTAAACAGCGTGTTATGCCTGGATGATTCACGCGGGACTGCCATCTCCCGTTCAGAGTGCCCCGCAATTTCAAATGTCAACTCGCTTGTAGGCAATTGCATGAACTCGGCTTTGGATAAATCTACTGCTATTGTCCCGCGATCGTTCAAACGGCACTCTATCTTGAGTGCTGATAAAGGTGACGACATCTCCGAGGATTTTTTTTTCCAGGGTGATGGAACTAAACTCAACGTTGATCGTTCGGAAATTCGAAAGGCATCATTCCATATTGTATACATTTTACCATGGGTTGCTGTCCTATCGTGCGGGCGCAATTTGCCACAGAACTCAAACGATGCATTGACATTTAAGGTAGTGCGTGCGTCGAAATTGAAAAAAAACTTAAAACCTTTGTCCAATGTCATCAACGGGACTTTAGACTATTCCCTTTCGATATCAAGAATAAAAAATACCAAGTGAAATTTCGAACTAAGGAAACAAACCGCAAAATGTTTACCGAAACTTGAAATTCAAAATGGCCGCCATCATTACAATTATTGTAAAAATTTGTGAGTTCGAAGACCTGTCCCCGCGGTGCATTCTGCTTTAAAATATCACACCTGAATTAAATCAGTAATCTAGGCTTGTTTGGCAGTCTTAAAGGCTAAAATTTACACGGAATGGCAGACAGAAGAACTCAGGCAACCATTCGTCAGGCGTGAGAATACTGCAATTGGCCACTTTCATTTCCCCCGTGTGATCCTTACATCCTGGCATTTTTGTTGCTATGATGCCAAACCATCAAAAATGCCATGGTGTAAGGTCACTCAGGGGTCATGAAAGTGGCCTGTATACTTTTCTCTCGGTCAAGCACAGTGCGTTAGAGGACACAGAAAAAGAAATATCACGGAGGCAGAATTTTGTTTTGGTGTTTGGGGGATTTGGGGGTTCTTTGCCTCTTTAATTTTCCTCGTGCGTGCACGTAAATTTCTAGCCATGACAAGTTCATGATCGACCAACGTGTGTAATTCATTTTTAAACGGAATAGTGTCAATCTCAGTCGCCGTAACCATAGCGACTGCTGACGATGTTGTTTTTAAGGTTCGTTGTTGACGGAGGGACGCCTTGAAGTGAATCACTCCATGCCCTGTCGTAGCTTTGAAGAAGTTATTTTAAACACAATAGCAGACAATTAATTACTTGATCAATCAATCAATCAATCAATCAGTATGTATTACACATTTATGCAAATATATTGTGTAGCTGCATTTATGGATATATAAACAATGCGTCGGTGTTTAGAGAGAGAGAGAGAGAGAGAGAGAGAGAGAGAGAGAGAGAGAGAGAGAGAGAGAGAGAGAGAGAGAGAGAGAGAGAGAGAGAGAAACTGCTCTGAGGAAACTGGCATATTTTTTCATCACCTAAAGATGACACTGATGCTTCAACACCTGGGAGTGACTGATTTTAACACTTATTACTCGTCTAATAATAGTTTTTTAGATTTAAAAAGGTAATATCTGAGAGCAACACCTGATTTATCACGTCGAAAGGAAAATGTGACAAGTTATATTACAATGTGAAATGATTTAATTCCCAGAACACCACGGCCTCGTCTCATCGTGTGATTATCAGGTTTTTTTTCTATCGACCACATCGTATAAACAAAATCTTCGTAGCACCAGGAATAATTGGCGTCTTGAAGAACGTCGCCTTGTCATTCTCATTTTATCAAAGTGTCAACACCCTAGTGAAAGAGTCATTATATGTGTTTCCAATTAAGCTAAGTCCACACCCTGCGGCAAGACACACACACACACGCACGCCCCGAGGACGCGTACCTCAAGCTTAGACGGATTCGCTGGAGAGATTCACGGGAAAGAAAATCCGCGGCGTCGCGGCGATAAATCCCTGGAGCATCAAAGAATAAAGGGATTGTACACAACTCTGCAAAAATAATCCCAAGTCCCATTCACCGTGGCCTTCCGATGTATTGCCGCGTTCTTAAAGAGGCTGTTATGCTATCAAAGTGCTGCCGTTCAAGGTACGCACGCACGTCGTGGATTTCTTTAATGCCGTAATATAATTGTGAATGTTCTTGAATGACTGTTGTTACATCAGCGTGTGTCGAACGGCCTTAAGCAGGATTGTCCCTCTGGATTTCTAGTCATATTGAGAAGAGTTCCTCTTGAATATTTCATCCTGCAAATAAGTAGTTGATGTCAATGCGTTATAGCTGTTGATATGAATGCATTTTTTAGATGTTCTTTTACTGGAGGTTTAGAAACACATTCGGTACACAACAGCCAGCCTCGTGACGGTTTACAACAAAAGAGCAAGCTGCAAAATAACTTGAAGTCCGATTTTTGGGATGACAATGACCAACATGACCGGTGACCATGCTCAAGTGAATGTTGCGTTTATCACTGTATGTATCGCGTCGATTTCTGCATTCGAGCAATTTCGAATGCTTTTATATTGATGAGTGTGGTTTTCATCAGAAGTGGTCTGCCCTTGGTGAATATATGGCGCGCGCACTGGCGTGGTTCGGCCCCGGTCCGTAAGCTCGTGCAAATTGGGATGTCTCAGTGTTTGTTTTTGTTTTGCCCGTGTTGCTCTCGGAGACAAAATCCTGTTAGACGTGAAAATTAATTTTTCCTTTGTGGATTCATCGGGTTTGCTGTTGCTCGATTCAAACCGATTTTCCGTTTCAATGGACGCGATGAGACCTTTTAAGGTCTTTATTGGCCAGCACTTGTATTTTCTGCGTGTTCTGCTCGAGTTCAAGTTGGCTCTCATTACACACGCATACAAAGCTTCCATTCACGATCTGAATAGAGTACCGAGGTACCGATAGAGGAAAAAACTCTCAAAATGTCCACTCCTAGGTTAAAAAGGGCTAGCACGGAGTTATTTCTATCTAGATCTCGAACTCTGGGGTATCTATAATCTCATAGATCAAAGAAAACCTGGATCCAGTCCTCAAAAATAAATTTCAAATTTTGATCAACTTAAGAGACCTGCAAACTTCTAAAGCGCATCGTGAGTGTTATATGACTTTGCCGTTTTGATTTAACAACGTGAACACAACTTTGAAAGTAAAATTTCACCATTCTCGTACATGTAATTTCGTGTGGCCAGTGTTGCCAGTGTTGAGTACGCAGTTTCCGACGACACATAAAAATCGTGTAATTTTTTGCATGCTCCTCGAAAGTAAAAGACTTAAACTTTTGCTCAAACTTTCCTGAATGAAACTTTCAATCATTCTCTTAGCATATCAACAAAAAAATCGGGGTCACCGTGCAAAGATTGGGACTAGCGAAACAAATTACCCAACAGTAGGCTACATTTTACGATATTTGAAATTCAAAATGGCTGCCATTCCTGTGTTAACTCTATGGGGGAAAAATAAAATGTTGGATTTTCGAAAAAAATAATCCAATGAGAGTCTTTCTTTCTCCAAGAGCTTTAAAATGAGTCCCCACAAGTTGTAGATCAGAGAAGAATTGTAGAAATTTGAGAGTCCGAGGCGCGTCCTACCTTAGGCCTAAACTCATCGGTCCAGTTTTTTCGCCCTCAAGTAGTCGTCATAGGCGCTAAAGTTGGCTGTTGCCACCCTTCCAACCTGGAACAAACTCTAACTGAGAAGAGTCAGAATAAGACCTACATCTACTTCGCAAATCGCGCGCCATATGGACTTGAAATCTGCATTCGTTTGATTTCTTCCCTCCAACTTTAAGGATTACAAAAATACGTCGACACGACCATTCTGACGCAAGTGGACAGATTAGGTCTTAACCCCACGTTTTACTTATAATATCATGTATTTTATCTTCTTTAAGTTTGTACTACTGGAAAATCTCGTCACAGTGAATATCAACACTGCTTTACCATTTAAATAATGTATTAATGTTTTCAGCGTAGTCTCAAAAGGTTCCACATTCAATATCATTAAAAAGATAAGCTATACACTGTAGACAGTGTCAACATAGAAATTTATCAATGAATTTCTCCATTGCTATATTTGTCTATCAAGTCATTTCTTTTTTTTCGTAGTAAGCTTACAGTTTTTCTTTTTTCGCCCTTTTTCTTCACAGTTTAAATTCCCGCTGCGCAGGTGCACCCGAAGCGACTTCTAAAACGACACGGATTTACACGAATAACGAACGCTTGAACATGTCATGATTAGCTTGTTTGCAGAGCGATTCGACAGAAAGCGGTTTATGCCCGGCGGTCAATGTGTATCCAGTCGTTCTAATATAGATGTCAAAAATATTTGGCTTGGTACCGTGCGTTAAACGGCAGAACCGTAGTCATGCATCAAAGTTGGGTTCGTGCCATCGTATCAACTATTAATACCTCTGTTTACTCACAGTTGTTCATTGACTTTGAATAGTATAATAACTATAGATTCAATAGCATTGTACTTTCCCCCTTTTTCACGCAGAATAAGCACGTCTTCCCACATCGCCATCGACGTAATAAGTCTTTTTTTTCACATCGCAAGATGGAGGAAAGCGAAGGCCGAAAGGGCATTTACCGCTCCCATTAACAGATTTTCCACGCCACGATTCTTCGCCTTGTCAAAAATTGAGTATAAATTGCCGAACACCGAAAAACGATATGGACGACCTTCGGACGACGCTCCGACAAATCATTTAGATCTCTGGAACATGTTACCATGGCAATGCCAAACAAAGCGTGAAATCTTTCATTTCAATCTTGCGTGTAACGCAAGTGTCACGGAAATCAGTTGCAACTTTTTTTTCTTCTGTGTGCGCCGTGATGGAGATGTATATGCTTTTTGAATACTTGCAAATGGTTCACTTATTCGACGCGTACGGCATTGTGTACTTTATTTTATTTTTGTGTCCTGAGCTTTTAAAGTCACAAAATGTTCCGCTTAAGGAGGAATGTTTATATTTTTGGGAGGGGTTTAAAGCACAGCGATTACATTTTACACATACATCAAACCCCTGGACGTCAGATACATGTAGTACCGACCATTATTCCAAGTAAACAAGGGTGACCCGATTCAAAAAACCTCCCGGCCGCTTCCGCGCATTAAACGCCAATTAAAACACGGCGCATAATCCTTTTAGCTGGTGGTAAATAAAGAATGGCTTCTTGACACAATCTAGACAAAATATCTTTGAAAGGCTTTTTGATGACGGAAATGGCAGCTCACTGTAAGGCTTTTTTCACTCTCTTATTTCGCTCAGAATTCAGCAGTAAAGAAATTACTCGACCATTAATAGATTTTCAAAAAAAAAACCTGCGATGGATTTTTCCGTGAATAACTGACAAAATGGTTCAATTCCAGCGAAGTGTTGGGCGCTTATTCTTCGATTTACACATCCTATGTTGCCTTTCCCTTGCAAATATCACTTAATTTCCTGTCTTGACTTTCGGCTCCCGTTACCCCTAGCCACAATGCAAGCTTGGCAATTGTCCAACTTGTACAACTTAGGTTCAAATCAAGCGCCTCAAAAGACAAGCTAGGAACAATTCCAGAGCTGCGACTGATTCTCAATAACATGAGGAAAAGTAAATGTGAAGACAACGTAAGACATTACAGAGACGAATGAGACTTTATGTACTATTTTATTGCTAACAGCAATAGTTATACGTAGGTATGTAGGTAGGTTGGTAGGTAGGCAGGCAGGCAGGTATGTATGTATGTAGGTAGGTAGGTAGGTATGTATGTATGTATGTATGTATGTATGTATGTATGTATGTATGTATGTATGTATGTATGTATGTATGTATGTATATTTATGTATGTATGTATGTTTTATCATATTTTATTCCTTGCTCTATTGCTTTCAGTCATCCGAAAATAAACTGGGGAAATGAGGAAAACACACATTCCCTCACTCAGTGTGGACTGAGCAAGAAGAATTAAGTTTATATTCCTATGCTACAGATTGTTCCTCCCTTCAGCACGAGTAGTGTCGTAACAAGCTTCAACAACGTGGTTGCAATGCCATCGCTAAAGCGTTTGTCACGCCCCGAATCATCAATTTATACTTCGTTCAATCCGGTAGTTCTGCTGGAAAACAACCTTAAATAATCTGGCAATACAATCCTTCGTGAGGGTGCACATAATTCATCTTTGGCAGCGGTCACAGGGTCACCGAATGGCTGTTCCCGTGTTTCCAGAAGGTTTAAAACCATCTGTTCTACGAGAACGATTAATGATCACACCTCTGCGGTCATGACACTGTAGTGAAATAGCACTCTGCGCCGTCGAAAAAGAACATTGGCAGTTCTCAAACAAAAGATGGAGCTGCTATTCACAGTTGAATGGGGGCGCTTGAATATTGTATGGTACAGTAGGTTTTGCTCCACTATAATACCGCATAACGGTTGAAATAACGTATTTTACGTTGGGAAACACATATTGTTTGGAGTTGAATAAAATCCGTAATATTAGAAAACCTATGACCTTCAAGAAAAATCATCCGCTGTACATGCGATGTATCCATTGACACTGCCGATGACTTGAAAGGCCCAAGCTTTCTTTTCGTATAGATTGACCAACAGAATTCTTTGTGGCGATCGAAATAAGCGTATTCTTTTGGCAAGATAATCTGTGAATTACCTGCCACCTAGTTTGAACCCGTAATGCGTGGCTGTCGGGTATGCAGAACAGCCGTGTCTGTGAAATTGAAAGGAAAATTCCATCGGCTCCGATTTAGGTGTCTTACAAGTCAATACAGGCTGCCTTTTCAGTATTGGGATCTGTCACAACGTTCCATTGAAAAAAAAGTTGACGAGGAAATTGGAGGCGATGTGTTTAGACTTTTTCTGTTCTTTTTGAAAAAAAAAAAACAGAATTAAAAAAGTGTAAGGAATTAGCGAGCACTGCATTGGTTAGGTCAACGATTTACCTGAAGCTCGGCCTGCACCTAAACTGTTATAATGCACGATGACGTGCGTCAGACGTCACTCACGACAAGACATAGGGGGAAAAGGTCTGAAATTTATCTCACACGGAAACTTTCGGGGATTGCAATTACTTCCATTAAACGTGACAGAGAAGTGAACGCAAGTAGTTGAGTGTGATCGCATTTATTGTGCCTGGAGGTCGATTAATATCAGTCAAGCTGGGCGAAGGCTTGGCATTTCAGGATGCGCACATTGAGCCTCACTACCTCTGACGTCGACATTTAGTATCTACATTTCGGATTCATAAATGTGCCCGGGGAGCAAGCCCCGCCGGATTCTCATCGAGGAAAACTTTGAAACTGTCACAGATTTTTTTCAATAAATAAACCCTTCTGGTGGGAATTGTCCGTCTCTGACATTGCAATCGACGTGACATCGCTGGGATACATACGTGCAAACCGATTATAGTTCAATTCAATGACGTGGTTTGTTGGAGAAGGTTACGTATGTTGTCGATGATACACTGCGTTAGTTAGAACGTTCCTTGATTTCAAAAACCGCTCCAACCTAACGAAATGCACCTCAGACTCTGCGCTAAAAAGGATAAATTCCGTCTTCCACTGCATGATTTTGACTCACAGGTGTAAGGCTTCGCAATTTGCACAATCCACTTGAAAAATTTGTCATGGCGGTGTCGATAAGTGTGTCAATATATCGTGACTTTTGTAAAGTCACCATCTGTCGGCGTCCTTTCACTAATTTGTGGCACGCATGAGCATTTTTTAAACTTACGCTCCTCAGCTCTCAGCAAGGGTCCTGAGATTGCAAAAATGTGCGGAAATTAAATGCATCCGAACAAGTGACGGGCGAATTCCGAGAGGCCAAGATGGGACGTTAAGCCCGTCGGGGATGTATGTTTTGCATATGTGTTATTCCCTGTAGTGCTAATTAACGCAATGACATTGTGGTACACGCTGTGACCAGCGAATCGGAGCGCGGCGACTTTAAATGCGTGGTGATTGCTCTAAAATACGTTGGGAATAAAGTTCGATACCGGGCGCCATGGCAACCAGTCTCATGACGCAATTGATACATTCTCTCGGTCACCTTGTTCCGGTGTTGAACAGCTTTAGAATGATTGACAAGACGCGATACATTCCAGAATGTCCTGTGAATCTAATTTTTCACATTTTGGCGGATACTGAAGACAAGAGAACGACAGCCTGACGTTTTCTCTCACTCTGACAAAAGATACCAGCGTTAAGACAAAAGTTTGCATTCCCGCATACCAATTAAGAGAACCAGAAGCAATGTTCACGGCTAACGCAGGGACCCGTCAATCATCCGTGACATCAGACCTGCCATGAGCGCCCACATTGTCTGGCGCGAATATTTGGAAGGCGAGACAAAAACATTTTCGCTTGGACGTGTATTACATGATGCGAAATTGGGAAAAAGCGACACCAAAGTTATTGACGATAGCACAATGACGGCTGTTCTTTTATGGTGCGGGTTGCATTAGTGTTAAGATTCAATAAGTCTCCATGGTTGTTCGCCGATTGCATGACGGTCTACAACAGAGCAAATGGTCAAATCGCAGACAAGATTTTATTCATATGCACAGACTTGACCGTGTAATATTTGTCGCGAATCTAAATGTCCAATTGTGTTTGTTTCAATGAGCTGTTTTGTGCAGAAAAGAAAACAAACACGTGGTTTTTTTTCAAATGTTGTACAGAATGGCGTTTTACCGGAAATCAATTATTTCACTGACGTCCGAGGTAGCGACGACGCGGGAGTCGCTTTACGAGGAGCAAAAAGTCGCAACTTCGAATTCGAGTTGTCGAAACAAAACTATTTCCGCAATTGAACTTAAGAGGTCGCTCTTCATGTAAGAAGGCCACGGACTCGTCGGCATCCATTCCTGTGAAACAAACTATTATTTGCACGCTTTTTGACGTAAAAGAACATCCTAAGTGGTAACTATCGATGCTTTACAGAGATCAGCCCCATCTTTCTGTATTAGAATGTGTAGGCATGCTTTGATGCAATACACGCTAGGAAAGCTTGAAACTTTGTATTAACTTTCATTGTCTGAGACTTTGACGAAGCTCTCAAAACGTACCCACTCTGCCCCACATAAAGTAGGCAGTATCCCAAAGTTCGGAAGACATGGCCAAGACTAGTATTGGAATTATCAAGACGGAATCGTATTCGGCTCAGACGTTCTTAAAACACCGTTAAAACCATTAAGCTCGGATGCAGACGTTGTAAAGTGACGTCAGTAAACGCTTAATGGCGACAGACCGGAATCCGGAATTTTATCATATATAAAACACACATGAGTATTGTACCTAAAGTGTTTGACAAAAAACATATCCTGAGTTATCTTCTCAAGAAATAGAAAGTGTAGTTGATTTGAATTCTCATTCCGCCTTTTTTTCGTTCTTTCCTTCGTTCTGAGACCCTATTTCTGTCTTCAAGTTTGGTCTGCGGCCAAGGGCAAATGTTTGTGGTGACTCGGCGGGCGTAACTAGTTCAACAGTGCCGACCTATAACTATGATTTCGATCACTTTTTTGCAAAATCTCGCCGAATTTTGTCGAATTTTAAATTTTTGTGTCAGTCTTGCAGAGCCTAAAAATACAAGGAAAAAAGTGCTACAGAAGCCACGTTGCAGAAACATGCCTATTACACATTTAGCGTCGTTACATTTTGTCGAAATGCCCTTGATTCAGAAATCTCTACTACGCGGTGACCCGTAATCATCGAATTTGTCACTACAGCAATATCATACTGGCTATATTCAATATGAACTGATTAAACTAATAATTTCTGAACTTATGCTTGAGAATTAATTTCATTTTTCACCGCACACGACCACGCAGACATTGAGACATTTTCAGTGATACAAATACAAACACTTTCGGACGCGCAATGACGTCACCTGTTAAGTTTCACTCAGAAATGTAGCTGCAGTAAACGACTTCGATTTGATATGAAGCCTCTCTTTGGAAAAAAAAAACTTGAATAAAAAATTGGAAGTGAAGTCTCGTGCATTCTGAGCCGTAATCTGTCTCGATTTAAATTCGAGCACTTCTTAAGCATAATCCCAGCATCGATTTTTGTTCTGAGTTCTTACACATCAAGCAGATCCTTACGATGATTGCGCTGTGTCCATGACGACGGAAACCTTCCTCTCGAAAAGAGCCCATCTGCGCTTAGTGGTTCGTCAAGGTACCGTACATTGGCGAGTAATCTTTGAGATGTAATAGCCGATTTATGTATTTTACGTGGCCGATGAAAGCCATCAGCGGAAGCGTTGTTTTGAAATGGATCACTCGAACGGGAGTTAGTCGTGACGTGGGGGCTTTGTGAGACTTTAGCTGACGTAAGTAGGTTACTTGTCGCTCATCGGAGTATATTAATAGGAAACGTGCAAGTCTTGGCAAAGGTTAGAGTTTTTTCAACAGATGGAAGACATGGATTGAATTATTCAGCCCAGTTTAAACTGTCGTCGCCTTTGTGTTTTTAGTTTTCCCGAGGAAGCTGTAACTTTAAGGTAGTATGCGCCTGGAAAATGACAGACCTAAACATTTGCTCAAACTTTCCTCAAGGAATCTTTCAACCGTTATTTTTCTAAATCAAGAATAAAAATCAGGGGCCACCTAGCAAATTTTACAACTAGAGAATCAAATAACCCAAGATTTACCGATATTTGAAATTCAAAATGGCCGCCATCCCTGTATTAATTCTAAGGAGAAAAAAAAAATTACGATTTTCGAAAAACTAAGCTGGTGAAAGTTTTTCTTTCTCCACAAGCTTCAAAATGAGCCCCCACAAGGGGTGGATCAGAAAAGAATTGTAAAAGTTTGAGAGTCCGAATATTTGTCCCCTCCCACCCCGGCCCTTATCGTTGGCGATATCAATGTATCTGTCAAAACGAGATATTAGAGAAGACGCCACCATCATAAGACGTACATATTTACCTAACCGCTTTTACTCTTGGTTTTGTCTCGGTTGAAAACAAGGGCTTCGATCAAACGCCACCGACACGTGATTGATTCGCCTCGGGGTTGCGAACATATCAACTCACCTTTACGTCCAACGTACACATGACTTGTGCAAAAGAAAAATATCCAAGGGCCGGGATCCATAATTATAACTACTCGAAGATGGTACTTGGAAATTCTCAGTAAAAGGTTCCAAGGGGATACGCCGGACTATTGTGTCATTCGAAGAAATCCAGCGGTATGGATCATGTCAGGAATCGTTAAGCCTTTAAAAGCGAAAGGACAAATGAAGCTTCCCGAATATAGACTGAAGAGCAAAGGCCTTGTTGGGCGATTAAATATGTATAGGCCTAGAGTGATATATGAACAAACTTTATATTATATCTACAAAGTCTTATGTAGCATATCATATTTGATGTGTATTAATTTCTGCTCATATCTAAATATATTGCTCATTTATAAATATATACAATCATATAGACTATTTACGTGTATAAATGTACTTTACAAAGAAATACATACTTTATAAATGCATACTTTTCAAATTATATCTATAAAGTATACATGAATATATAATATAATACAGTCTTTTTAAATATATTCTATTAATATAGTATTTATAAAGCACACGTAAAATTATGCTTCTTAACATAAGTATTTACCTGTACCAGTTATCTAGATAATAGATGTTAGATAAATACATAGATATAAATGGGTCATAACGTCTGTTTCTACTACACGTGAGCTGTGTTATAAACATGTACACGGTAAGTGAATGCAACCTGACACTTGTAAGTCTCTCGCTACTCGTACATTTGATACTGAAATTGGTGTAATCCGATGTAAATACTCTCCAAAGTCTATCTGTAGAGGGCATTCTTTCAATGATCCAGATTTAGTAGCAGCAGTAAGGTGAATAACAACAAATACTCGTAAGACATTCTGCTCGCTTCATGCCTTTGGTCATCTATTCCCTGTAACCCATCCTTCGGCGTAGTTATAAGGTAGAATGCGCTTCGGGGACAGATAGTCGGACTCTCAAACTTTTACAAACCGTTCTGGTCTACCACTTCTGGGAACTAATTAAATGATCATGGTAAAGAAAGTTTTCACCGGCGTATATTTTTGAAAATCGAAAATGTAATTTTTACCTTCGAGTTAACAAAGGGAAGGTGGCCATTTTGAATTTCAAATATAAATGAATTTGAGGTAATTTGTTTCCATACGACCAACATTTGCACGGTTTGATGTTGAAAATCATTGGTTGAACGTTTCCATCAAGAAAGTTTGAGCAAAATTTTAAGCTCTTCAATTTCAAGGCGCATGTTACCTTAATCAGGGACGTATTAATTCCATTGTCTTAGGGTGTCAGTTCGAGATAAAGCCACGAAGCATGCTATCTGTTTGAATGTTCAAGTTACGTTGACGCCGTCTATTCGTATATTTGCTAACAGCTTTTTGTGGATATTAGCAGATCATAAAATCTCCTGCCTTTGATACGATGATTTCAAATTGTTTTGAAGAAAATGAGTAAAGAATGTGGACGATAATGAATTTGCCAGATTGAGAAATATGTCGGTCAATTTAAAACCGGTTATCGGCTTCTAATACGCCATCTGACATTCTGGAAACTTTACGAGTTTTTATTATCAAACGTGTTCTACAGTAAAACAACATATTTAGAGCTACAGTCATATCTCCACTGGAAGTCAACCAGAGAAACACCGCTGTACTGTCGCCCGCGTATACATTAACTGCAAGCTCATATACTAGGCTGGAATGCATAGCTCTAATGGCGCCATTCAATTGTCGTGGTAATCGGCGTTTTCCAATAAGGGTGAAATCCATCGTTTGAACACTCAACGACAAAAGCTGATATTTTTTTTTCAAAATATGGTTATCTCGCGAAGTACGTACTTACCCCATATTTTATTCATACACGTGTATCTCTGCCGATGAATCACAGGAGTCAAACACTCAGTCTCGATTAATTAAGGCGAGAACACGTGTTGTAGATTAAACGATGGGACAGTCAGGGCTAGCATGCCCAGATTATTCGACTCTGGTGCATGATATGACCATCGTACTTAAAGTTCTAGGACTAATTTTGGTCGACCTTAATACCCTAATCCTTTATTTATCGTATTATTTCAACAGTCTATCTGTTGTTTTTCACAGTATCACCTCTTTACGGCAATTAAAACAAATGGTTAAGAAACATCCTCCTGTGTGAATTTTGTGTAGTTTATTGATAGTGCTGTAACAGTTTTTATTTTACATGTGTCGTTTTGTGTTTGCCACGTGATTTTAATTGTTCTATCTTATTATGTGTTTTGCCTTTTTCCCCTTTCACTTTTTTGACTTTTATGTATTATAATATATTATTTTATTTTACACTGTTCCTCACAGGAAATCAGTACAATTTTGACTGAGGGAGCTAACCAGTATCACTGTAAAAATAGTGGACGCCAGACGCGTCTTTACGCGTTCAAAATGTACATGTCGGTGTTCAAATTTGAACGGCTAGTGTTCATATTGTTAACGCTAGTGTTCATATTATTAACAATGATGTTCTAAACCTGAACACGATGTGTTAGCAACCATCTCCTTCAAGTGTTCAAAATCTCAGCTTCACAGAAATTTTGCAATACTGTGAAACAAATAACTTTTTTTTTTTTTTTTACTTTACAATGACTATATAAAATTTACTACTGCCTCGCTGTCCGGCAAACGTACACGGATTTTGGAGTAACGAATTTCACACTAAGTGAAAAATATTTCCGGCCCACAAAAGAAATATACAAAATTATTTTACACATTTATTATGGGTTTAAATTTTGAAAATTTGAAAAGAAAATCCGAAAACCACCATGAACGTTTTAATTTTAACATCGGCGTGCAAGAGGCGTTCAACATCTAAACACTTGGTGTTCAAGTTTGGTGCCTTTTCCTATCCCATGATGCATCAAAACGGAATTTGCGACATTTTTCTTGTAAGCGCAGCCTGAAGTCGTGATCGTGCGGAAGCAAAACCAGAAAGGGTAAGTTTCCTCTCCAAAACAGTAAAAGGTATTAGATTTTGAAACATCTGAAATTTATTGTATTGTACTTTGAAATAGCTTAACTACGTGAAGAAACCTTTTTTCTTTCAATGGCTGGTATACAAACAACTAGCTGTGAATACGCAGTGGTACTTTTGACCATGGCCTATCGATCGATGTCACTCGGGTCAAGGGTCATTGCAACACAACTGTAACGATAACCCTTGACCTGAGCGCGATCGATACGCCTTGCATAGTACCGCTGCGTAATCACAGCTCACTCATGTCTTTTAGTAGACACAATCGCATATAAAATATCAATTAAACATCGGAGAGTATACAATGTATTGTTTCAGCATATGAGAGTTTGACTTTTTTATTTTAATCAGTTGATGACAAGAAGAAGCAAATATTTTGTAACAGAATTGAAAAGAGGCACTGTATATGAAAGTCTGTCCTTTTCCTTAACTAATCAGCCCCCTGTCTTTCATTTAAAGTCTCATCTCTCCATTACCTTTTGTTGCATTATTTTTAGGATTTAAAAAGTTTGATTTAACTGACAATCGAAGAGTTGTTACAGAAGCTGGTGGTACAGATAATGAAGAAGATGAGTGTACAGGTAGCTGTCTGGAAACAAGCGTGAGAACCTTAGTTCATCTCTAATGTAGATTTAAACTTCCAAGGGTCAGTAACTGGATTTTGATAAGTTTCTGTATTTTTGTTCTGAATTAATCTAAGCTTTGGTAGCATGCTATGATCAACTAAATGTTGCCGGAGAATAAGCTTTCAGAGACATGTAGTCTCCCTAATCAGATGCAAGGGTGGAATGAAAAATTAAAGCTGAAAGGGACAGAAAATTCAGAGTAAAAATGTCCACTCTGAATTACTGAATTTTCTGAAATTTTCACTCTGAATTTTCTGTCACTTTCTGCTTCAATGTTTCATTCCCCTTGCATCTGAAGAAGGAGACTTCACGTCTTTGAAAGCTTATGCCCCTGTAACATTTAGTTGATCATAGCCTGCTACCAAACTTAAGATTATTTTGTATTGTAGCTTAACACGTCTCTTGTTCTTAGCAATTGGTTTTTAGCTTTGCTGTTAGCTAAATAGGTGGATGTGTAGCATTGTCCTCAAATTTGTACATCCAAAGATTTTTCTTCAAAACAGCCTGTACGAATCGTTTAATATTTGGATTACAGGTCCCCAGTGATTACCCTAATCAGATATGTTCAAATTATGATGAAATATGCAAATTTATATTTTTTTGGTTAATTTTCCTATTTTTTGGCAAAAATGTTCTTCTCTTCCACTGACGTCTTCAATATTTGGTAAATATGTCCCTAAGAATGACCTTAGTCAAATTTGTGCTTGTTGTGATGAAATATGCAAATTTTTATATTTCATGGCAATTGTTGTCATTTTTGACAAAACATCTTTAAATTAACTTCTTCAAAACTGCTTATTTAACGGCTTTGATATTAAGGACATAGATCTCTACTGATAGCCTTATTCAGATTGTTCAAATTATGCAGAAATTTGCAACTTTGTATTTTTAAGACAAAGACATTTCAGACATTTTTAAGACATAGGGGATTACCAGAATGTGATATATTGAAGTTATGATGAAATCTACATTTTTTATTAAAGGGTGACTTTTACCATTTTTGGTAAAAAAAAATTGCACAAAAATTAATAGCAGGGTACAACAGAATTTAATTTCTGAGAAGTAGATTTTTGAAATTAACCGATTTATTTCAGGGTTTATTTAAAGATATTACAAACAAACAAACAAACAAACCTTTTTGTTTATGAACGACTGTGTTGCATAAGGAAATAGGTTTTACCGTGCCAAGGACCCACTTTCCCCACTTTCTACATGTTGTGACTTACTGTGACACTTTGACAACTTGACATGTTGTGTTTACTTGAGTGTGGACAACTATATATCATGTGCACTAGAGAAGCCTTGACTAACTTTTTTTTCCTTCAAAATTTACAATTATCTATACAAGAGGAAATGTCTTTAAGAAACCATCTTACAAAAATGGAGTATGCATTTCATACATATACGTGTTTTCAACACAGTAAGTATTCCAAATTTTGAACTTTTTCAAATGATTTTTTGTACGTTTTAAACAAGTATGAACATAAAACGTAATCTACAATTTTTAAGTAAAACCTGTTTTGTCATTACTTTGTTCATACTTTTTAAAACGATCCACAGTGTATATGGGGATTTTTTATTGCTCGTATATGTTTTTGATAGGAGGGTGTTAACACCGTATTTTCCTATGACAAATTTTACATATAAAGTGGCAATGTTTATTTGCCCATTTTACAGTAAATTATCGTATTTTACTCCAGAAATGTTTTGTGTATTTTTACGATAAAATAATTTAACTGAATATCAGTGGTCTGTAATGTTATTTCAAGGCTTGAACACCCCCTGAACGCCCAAAATTAAAGGTGTTCTACAAGCGCGCATCATATGTTCTAGCCTTTAACACACTTATCGTTGAACGGCGTCCATGCGTTCAAAAAGTGTTACAGCCCTTTGAACGCATAAATGCGTTCAATTTTTTGAACACATTTCATGTGCAACGTGTGTTCAGATATGGAACACCATGTGTTCAATATAATGTCTGATGAACATCTAGCGTTCAAAATCTGCACACGTGTGTTCAAAAATTGAACGTTGGTTGAACACGTAGTGTTAAATTTCTGAACGTCTAGACGCGTTCAAAAAGTGTTACAAAAAGGCGTTTAATTGGTGTTCTATCCTTGAACACTTAACTTTACAGTGCAGTATAAATGTGAATAAATAAATAAATAAATAAATAAATAACCATTCGCTGAGAAATCGCGTTTATCTTACCAGGTTACAGTCCTTCACGTGACGTTTCCATTTTTGATAAGGTCAAATTTGTAAAATTAGGTCTTGTCCGTATGTCAACACACCTGGCAAAGAAACAGATATGTATGTATGTATGTATGTATGTATGTATGTATGTATGTATGTATGTATGTATGTATGTATGTATGTATGTATGTATGTATGTATGTATGTATGTATGTGTGTGTGTGTGTATGTATGTATGTATGTATGTATGTTTGTATCTATGTGTGTATGTATCTATGTACGTATCTATGCACGCACGCACGCACGCACGCATGTAATCATGCATGCACGTGGAAGTACGTAGTTATTTTGGGTACAGAGGCTATCGACAACCCTTCCTAACAACCTCATTACAAGTTGCAAGATAAATGGTACAGTTGTGGGGAAATGAGTTTTCCTTTGTGATGATATTCGATGGATAAGATGAATAAAATAGAGGAAATTCGTTTAAGTCAGATTGAAACGGTACTCAGGGACTCTTCACTCGTCTCCGATCATGAGCCCTGTAGGAGCCAATCAAAGGCATTATTGATTGTCCAAGTCCTGTTTTTCATAATGTGTTCTTCTCCCCTGTAAAGAAATAAGACCGGGTCAAGAAAAGTGCAGTCAATTATATTCTGTTCAGAGCGTTCAAGTAAAGTCGCTTATACGCTGACAAAGAAAGGGAAGACTTTAACTAATAGTGATAAATGATTTCCTTTACAGACAGATGTCCTCGAAAGACGAACTGTATTATCTTCAACAATGAAACGAGTGTCGGTCAGGATCGGAGTGTCAACTGCATAATCACCGTTTTCAAGTTCATTCTCACGACACATTCCATCATCTTCCCGCGGGGCGCTCACACCCGGCCATTGCACTTTTTGCATGACACAGTGGCTTTAAATTGACTATAGTTTACCGATAAAGTAGGGTTGCTCCATTTTCAAATAACCTCTGTCACAATCGATAATTGTGGAACACATCGTTCATAATAAGGGGTTGAATCGCTGAAAATTGCTCATTTCTTTTCTTCACAGAACAAGCTTGTTAAATATGAGGACAACGCTTAATCCTAACGTTCATGTGTTTTGCCTAATTGAAAATCGTTAGCTGTATTTTGTAAATCGATCATTTCCAATGTGGATAAATGGATAAACAGATTTGTCGTAAGATATTTAGTTGCAGTGCACAGATCAGATTAATTACAAATCGATTGGCTGACTAATTGATCGATCGATCCCTCACCCTGCGCTGCATTCCGGTGATAAATTACTTACGATTCTTTCAGTGATGGGAATAAATTCCTTCCATGTGAGAGAGAGAGAGAGAGAGACAGACAGACAGACAGACAGACAGACAGACAGAGACAGGGACACAGAGATATGTGAAAATAGGCAGTTTATCTTTAATACTTTTTTCGGTCTCATTTCGAAGTCTGTGGAGTAAATGATGTTATGATCACATAATGATAGTTGTTGAAAATGCGAAAACTTGAGTTTCAAGACCGTGTAATTCGTTTGTTACGCGCCTCGAAATTGCAATGCTAAAACTTTACCTCAAATTTTCCTGGGGGATACTTTCCACCATTCTCTTACTTAATCAAAATTAACCCATCTTTGACATTCAAAATGACCGCTATATCCAGTTCGGTGTTCACTCTATGGGCAAAAATAAATGTTCGCTTTTCACAGAAAATAAGCGGCTGAAAAATCCAAGTTATTCCACAGCAGCTTTCAAAGTAAGCCTCCACACGTGGTAGACCAGAGCATTGTGATAGTGTTGAGAGTCCGAATGTTTGTCACGGAGGCACTTTCTACCAATCATCATAGCAAAAATCACAGCTGCAAAGTTGAGAGTAGTCCCACGAGCAGTGCATGTTGCAACTGTAGTGTTTATTCAAGCGCCATTTTTAAATATTGGTGAGGTTTTAGTATTGAACCCCAAAATTTGCGCCGTTAACCCGTGCTTTATACAATCCATTATGGGAGAAAAGGGTCAAAGTTTCCATGAGGAAAGTTTTAAGTTTGAGCAAAAAATTTAAAACTTTCCGTTTCCGTATTACCTCAATTTCAGTCAATTGTCAATTTCAGTCAATTGAAAGTCTACAAAGGCAAAGAAGCGATCGTTGACTCAGAAGGTAGCAACTGAAATGTTTTACTTTAAAGTGATAACGCGGCCGCACGTAACGTGAATTTTCTCCTCATGTTAACACATAGATATCAGCCAGGTCAAGGAAAAGTCTAAAAGAGTTAAAAAAAGGCTTTATACTCAGCTCTAAATCGCGTCTATCAGCGACTGTACTGAAAGCTGTGTTTGTTCTCTAGCTGCCGGCCCTTTTTTCCGATAGGTCATACCGGAGTGCTAACATTTCACATTTAACCATTTCCATTTCGACATGCGCAGCTGTATCCACGGTTTTGATCGGGGACAAAGCCACCCCAGACGATTGATGCGTATTCTTATTTTTGCCTTGCCGAAATGCTTTCCTAATCCGAAAAGCAAACATCGCATGAATCAAGCGCTGTTCATGGGATTACGTTCAAGTTGACAGATTTGATCCCTATGATTATTCATAATCAATATCACGGGTCCGATGTCACTGGGCTACACACATACATTAACACAGGACGTTGACAAGCCTCTCGAGAAATGGGAAATTTCATTTTTTGAAGCAATGTTTTGCAATATATTCTAACGACATTAAAAGCTGCACAATCATAATCTTGTTTTAACTCTGTCTCTGGTCTCTGTCTCAGTCTCTGTCTCAGTATCTGTCTCTTTGTCTGTCTGTCTATCTGACCCCATGTCTCTCTATGTCACGCTCTTACAGTTGAAAAACATCATTCGCAACATTTACTTGAAATAAATTCACGTAACTGCACGGCAAAATATTTTTTGCCGATGATGGCTTCCCGCGAATTCTGTGACAACCAGACCTACTCACAGCTTAACTCATACGCAATAATCGCAAAATCAAACGTCGTGAAATTCTTTCTTAAAACGGGAATACGTTTAAAGCCCTTAAAGTGAAAAGAAAAAGCCGCCACAGCGTTAACAATTTTACGAGAGCATGTAAAATTGATCGCGCAACCGTGCAGGTGAGTCCAACCGTATAAGGGGGCGACTTAAATTCGAACCATTCATCGCGTTCCCTCGGGTGTCCAACACGCTAAATCCATCGCATTTTGAACACTTAACTTCGGCGTGTACTTGGTTAGGCCATGAGAAGACATTTAGAATGCCGGACGACACACAGGAGACTAGCGGCTGTGTCCTGGTCACATGGGTATGATTTCCGAGGCGTGACCGTACAAATCTATCGACAGCCATGTACTGAATACCTGTTGTTCTTTTTGAACAGTAGTGCTAAGGTTGGAAAGTCCGTCCACTGTTGGGTTAAAAAGCGATTTTTAAAGTCCATAATTTAACAAAAGTGGGGTTCCTTCACTCTGCAATGGAGAGGGAAAAGTTTGCTCGGTTTTTTTTGTTTTTGTTTTTTTGTTTTTTGCCTTTATAACAGACGAAATAACCAAAGCACGCAGCAGTCACAATTTGATTTCGCCAAATCATTGCGCTGCATGGTTAGACGAGCCTCTGGGTTACGATTTCTCCAACCAACAGGCCCTAAATAGATATCAAAGTAAATCTTACTCCTGAAACTGAATATTACTGCCCCACTCTGATTTAGGTTCCTTTTGGCTGGTAAAGCTAAGTTATGACACTTTAAACGACTCTACAATACCGGAACTATCTAGATTGTCCTACGGAGTCTGTTGATTGCAATTGACGCTAGCAATTTCTTTGGTGACTTCGTTTTCGAAATTTTTTTCAGGAGCCATCATTTTACACTCTTCTCCATACCCTACAAATCACTGGTTCATCGCATCGTAATTTTGCAAAACCAGTTTCCATCAAATCATTTGGTGGTAACTTACTGAATCACATATTCATAACTGTAAATTCTATAAGCAATCCGAAAGAGACATCTTCGAACACAGCACAGGCTATAAAGAGGTGCATATAAATCACACACAGTAATAAAATTTGTACACACGTCTCTGCACAAGCCCGCTCAATTACCCGTCATCACAAACTCGCCAATCGGTGCATTGGCGCTCAACGTCCATTCATATTGCTCCTTGAAGTCAAAGGTTGACGCTATAGTAGGCTCCAAAGAGCGCTGTAATTGCTCAGTATATTGCTTATGTGCAAAATTTTGGCACTTGAACGACCATTTCGAACGAAGGATTCAATTTTGGGGAGTATTTGTTAAATATCATAAACTGAGGGGGAGGTGCAATTTCATAATCTGCTAGGGTCAGCTTCACCAAGCAATGAACCTAAAATGAACACCCTGATTTATGACATTTAAAGATATTCAAATTATGAAAAAAGAATGACTTGTGCTGTTCCGATAAAATGGTTTTCAAAAACAGGGTAGGTAGGTCGGCAGGGATTTTTTCCCAAAAATATTGTTATTTTTAAAAATGCATTTTTCAGGGGTTCAAGGCGATCAAACACTGGCCACAATATTTCGTACATATAAAAGGAATAAAAACATAAAGACGTCTCCTTTCAAGCAAAAACCAAATGCAAAGTAAGGAACACGTGATTTTACGGGGTTTTTTCTTTCTTTTTTACTTCCGTGTTTACGTAACTATAAAAAGTTTAGGGTCGGCAGGCAAAAAATAGGGTAGGTCGGGTTATCGGAACAGCACCTTGTTTTTTCTTTGGCCTAAGGAGGGCTATTTTTAATTTGCCCTCCAAACTTACAGTTTATACTGTCGCAACTTGAAGTTATACTTCTGAGCACATCTGAAGAAAAGTCACCAAAAACCGGAAGTAGTTGCGGACAAAACTTAAACTTCCTGTTGGCCCTTTTGAAATAACACTGTCCACAGGGTTCATACTTTTAGAGGCAATTTATTTCACAAAAAAGTCAACGTAGGTGTAGCTACGTAGTCTCATCCCCGAATATGAGTCACGGTGATTGACGTCAGCGAAACGACGCCGTTCCGACGACAATGCCTAATGGTGTCGGATAAATGAGACGGGGGGGGTGAAAGTTTTAAAAGGAGGAAACATTTGTCCGTCGGGTCTACTTATGTCGTCAAAATATGATCGTGAAAGGAACTTGCATTATCAAATGGAAGTAATTTTTATGTCAGCTATATGACGTTCGCGTGGATTGGCTGGAGGAAGTTCCAAGAACTCTTCAGTACAAAGTTTACATCAGAAGCTGACGTTGTTTTTGGCATGTATCCGTGTCTTTAGTGGCTGCATCAGACACGGCGTCTCCATGCAAATTGGATCTACACATTTTAAGTGGTAACGTTATCGCGATATTTCATATTTATTGGCGGGCGCCTTTTCAGAGAAGGTCAGCGAAGTTCCTTTGATCAGGCCATATACTTGTGGAACGTCAGCAGATAGCCTTTTGAAGTTTAGAGAGGTCAATTTGATCTACATCAGTCCCAAACTAATAACATTCGTTCAATGACTGTAAAATAGCTGGCAGGGAATGAATTTCCAGGAAACATAAAAAAAATATTTTCGGCTATGCTATTTTATAATTTTGCAAAATAGGCTGTGGTTGAATTCATTTCAATGGTGTTTCAGCTGTGAGAATCCTATAAGTGTATCTGATATAATTACGCTTCAAGGAAGGAGCATTTGCAGCTTCATAGGTGGGTATTAATTTAGGAGGACATTCATAGTCTGACTCTGATATTGCAGCTGATAATTATGAGATTTGATCTAATCTGTGATATAAATCAACGGCGGTATCGGTCAAATCTTTAAGGGTAATGCAAGACTTGACGTAATAGAACAGGGATATGTCATCAGTCTTGGATTTTGCTTGTAAACTTTATAATGTCGACTCAAACTGCGGTTCAAAGATTTTCACATTATAATTTCAAAAGAGCCCCCCAGGGGGATCTTATTTTATTCAGCATGTTTTTCCTACACCTTAACATTGGGAAACCCACCGGCTGATGAATGGGGACTAAAAGGCGCCGTTAAGTTTGCTTCAGTGACCTCCACATCGAGGTCAAACCCCGCCGGCACCAATCATTCGAGCCGTGTGCATGCGTTTTTCGTATCCCTTACACAGGGGTGAAAATGCGATTTGTCGTTCGGTTGCAGACACCGCCCGGCATTGCGCAAAGGTCGTAGGAGTCGGAAGACGAGTGCCGCAACTTCGTGGTTTCAGCTCCCGCTTGGCCCTCCTGCCGCCCTCAAATAAGAATGGGGTAGATTTGAGTTCGCTTTTCATGCCCCTTGCAATACTCGGGCGTATTCGTGTTTGATTTGATACCGTCTCGTGTATGACAGTGATGGCTTTCTCGAAAAAAGACCTAATTGAGATGTAGAGTATTCTGGCAGTATGCAGGGTCTTTTTTTCACTTATATCGTTCAGACTCTAAACAATTATGCACCAAAATGTCCTCATATGATAGGATCGAGGTAGACGGATCCAGAGATACTTTTCTATGGATGGCGCTGAGTGCCACGAATCTAACGCTGAGGACATGACAAAACGCAAGCTTTTCATTAAGCAGAACCTTCACATCAAACAGAGGCTGACGAAAATTGCACCGACTGGTAAGCTGCAGTGATTTATTGGATTACGTATTTATCGGTGACAATTGAGTTACGTACGTGCAGATTTGGCTTTCCACGGGCTCAATTTGATTCGCAGATAGATATACACATTCACGGTGTAACCAGGCGGAAAAAATTGGCGGGACTGTATACCTTCCAGCGGTCAGTTACACTGAACAGATCATACAAGATTTCGATAAACCTTTATTCTGGTCTGTTTTTCCGGGATTTTTTTGTTCAATTTTGAGGGTATGTTGCGTGATATGATATCGTCTTTGCAATTTCCTAGAACGCCATATCAACAGAAGACGATCAACAAACAGCAAGTTTGTTATTATGAAAAAAATGAATAAATGAGAATCTGTTGAAATATGTAGATGTGATGATACAAAGCAAAAATTTATTTTTCAAAAAACATGATTAGTATACATACGTGTACACATCAATGCAATGTAGTAATACCTGAAGGCAAGTCGAAAATAGTTCCACACACAACTACTATATATATATATATATATATATATATATATATATATATATATATATATATTATATATATATATATATATATATATATATATACACACAAGTGTTCCGATCTGCCGTTTGCCTCATTAGATGTAGAGTAGGTGCAGTGATGTAATGACTTGAGCCGAAATTATGTTCTCAAATTTTCCGTTGAGGGCGTTTTCCATTGCCTCAACTAAATGTTTCAACCTTTTCCCTTGCATTTTCCTAGTTTGGTAGAGAGAGAGAGAGAGAGAGAGAGAGAGAGAGAGAGAGAGAGAGAGAAGAGAGAGAGAGAAGAGAGAGAGAGAGAGAGAGAGAGAGAGAGAGAGAGATTACTCAATAGCTGAATTGGTAAAAAAGTCAAGGGCCGTCGTTCATAAAAAATGTCAAATTGCTGTGGGCATCAAGCCGTCACGTGCTGGTTGTCGCCAATTGTTGTATTGTTGGACCGTGCTTGACTAGCTTGTTTTCCAGGTTTTCGACATCGGAGAAATCGATGATGTCTCGGCCTTCATAGGAGTGGGTCGTCTGTTGGCAGTCTGTATAAACTGTTTCAGAAGAAAGGCCGGCGTTTAGCCTGAAGAAAAAAAATTAGAGATCTGGCGTCCACGTGGGGATTGTTGTTGGGCCACTCTTTGTTTGATAGACACGTATGTATATTCGACCATATATATCGGTTGCAGTGCCCATGCCTGCCACTCGAGGGAGTGCAACAACCGACAGAGAAACTCCACGGCACATGGTACTGCTCTGCACGTACACCGATTACGTAGGCATTCGTCGAGACGTACACAATAGAGAAAATATGCCTCCGGCAAGCAGGACTATGAAAGCAATCGAGCTGTGACTGCACTTTTGGTTTCTTTCGACGTAAACGAAATTGGATCCTTCAAATGTTGAGGCTATATTCATAGAATGCCTTAAATATTGCGATTATGCTACCGTCGACAAAAATATGAACGGTTGCTAGAATTTACATGAGTTTACATAATTTTCTTCTAACACGCGGCCGGCCTACATGTATGTCAACAGCACGATGACAGTAAACGTCTGGAAATATAATACGTCCTTCGGTTCTGAGAATATGACAAACTTTGTGGTTGCTCCACCCTAAGACAGCGCTGACGAGCGTTCTTTAGCTTTTGGATACAGTCGCGGTATAAAATCTATTTCTTTGACCCGACTTCAAGTTGTCAGGTGACTTAGGGAGCCTTCAGTATTTACTGATGACGAGCGGGAGGATAGGGGGAATCACTTTTTAGAATACAGTCCAAGAGGGAGGGTCACTCTTTATAAACCTATCTTGGGGAAGGCCACTTTTTAGAGAAGATGATTTCACAGCCTAACTTTCAACTGTCCATGTGATCTTTCTGAATGGGAAACAATCTATGAAACAAATGGATTCTTTTAAATACATACATGTTATCCAAAAGATTCACAAGCAAAGAAGATGCAGTGATATCCTACATTAAACACCTTGAACAGTTAAAACTGATGAAAGGCAAGAGAAAAACCATATGGGACAGATGGCAAAGTGTAATTCAATTATCAAACGTCTAGAAATGCACAGATATTGTTAGTTTTATATTGCAAAAGAATTGTTCACAGTTCTGTCATAGACTACAATGTATAGTGAATCAACATTTCGGTGAAATTCCAAAATCAAATATCATGCACACACATGGACTTGTAACCACCCTAGTCTAATCAAGTACATTAAAACTAATTATCAAACGTCTATAAATACAGTCAGAGATTTAGCTAGTTTTGTAATTGAAAAAATATTCATAGTTTCCCCATAGACTACCGTGTATAATCAACATTTTCGATGAAATCCAAAAAGCAAATTTCTTGTACACACATGCACGTTTTACTTCCCACTTCAAGCAAAGTACATTTACACATATTATCAAACATATATAAATGTACAGATATAGCTTGTTTTATGGGGGAAATTGTCAAAAGTTTGCCTGATAGACTCCCATGTTTTATGATTTGATAATTTTGGGTGAAGCACCATAGCAGACTATATCAGCCACGTGTTTCCTTCCTGTACCTTTCGTTGCGCAAAATATGGTGACCCTTCCTCAAATGCATGAAATATCATGTCCCTTCAAAAATGCTTGCGTGATAAATTGCGACCCTCCCTCCCAAAAACGCCAGCCCTCGACCCCTCTAATTTCTGTCCGTAACTTACATAACAATTAAACCAACTGTTATGTAAATTAGCTGATACTGTTTCAGAAATTCCTGGGGAGAATACTGCAGTGGATGGGGGAGGGAGGGTCAAGTTTTAGATTGTCGCGCAGGGGGGAGGGTCACACTTTAGACACAAGGATAGGGAGTCACATTTTACAGTACTGGTGTGCACCGAATTGCCCCCCGGCCCACCCCCCCCCGGTAATTACTGAAGGTTCCCTTACTTCCGGTCGTGAAACTAGAGAGGGGCGAGGAGCATTGAACGGCAATTATTTAAACTGCATCTGATGAATAAACTATCTGCATCGGCCTTGCCAACACAAAATATCATTTTGACAATTCAGAGTGTGAAAAAGTATGAAAACAAATGCCTTGAATACAGAGAGAAGACGCGAACAATTTGTATGCAAATAAGAAGTGCGATACACCCAACAGCTCAGGTAAGATGGCGGGAAATTGCCATAGTTTACTGAGTGTCGCTCTTCAGAGGAAAAACACCCCAAAAGAGACGCAATTACTCTGGCATTAGCGCACTTCACGGCAGCTACGTCACTGCTTGCGTGGACTGTGTATTATATGACTAATTACGGCGTCTTCTATTGTAACCTGGCTGAGAAAATGAAATGGATCTACATTTTCAAAGTTGAAAGACACTGACGGGTAGGCTGTCGGCCAGACAAACGTTGCCTGTCACCTACTGTCAGAACAAAATTTGCATCTTCTTTGTCACATTTGTCTATTTGATTCGTGTTTGAACACTATACAACAAAATGTGGACATAGTAGAGCTTATTTACATAAACAATATGGCCGACCAAGAAGACATCTCTCCGCCGCGCTGTTCACCACTCTACGTTTGTTTTGCTTTGTCCATGACCCGCAGGATAAAATGTAGGCTTTTACACAGAGATACTGCCCTTTAAAGTGCATTAACCTGTTTCTTGAAGGTGCCATAACTGTTGACGACATCGATGGAAAGGAATTATTGATGATCTATTTAACTTGCAATGAAGTTACGATGCGCTCTACTTTACTTCAAATCAAGCCCAATCTTAATCAATGTGTGCCGTACGACCACAGAAAATCCTTTTGAATTTATAGTTCACTTGAAAGTATACCGGATTTCATTTAACTTATTAGCTGAGTTTGAAACAACTGATGACGTGATGGGCGCTAATAGCCCACTATTAGCACAGAAAGCCAATGGGGCGCCATGTTCAATTTACCTTACGCAAATGACGGAGTACCGGACAGGACTCAGCCAACAGTACGTACGCATTCACGAATCGCGGGAAACCCGCATAGCGAAACCAACCCTTGCGTAACATTTCCAATGGGGTTAATTCAACTATTTCCGTACTCCACCGAGGAGTTGCGCCCCTGTAATGTATTTTTCCTCAGCACATATCAAAGTATGACGAGCACACTTTTTGGCAAACTTTGCAAAAACAGTTACTTCTCTTGATCAATGCTTCCCTTTTGAAGTTGATTGCGTAAATATTCATACGGGTAGTCAGGGCTTACTTTCTGGCTTTCGATGTTTTTTTTTCTGTGAAAAACTTCAAATTTCGTTAAGAATTCGATGATATTAAAGTGTCTTTATCCAAGAGCTTAAGGTAATTTACTGTGCAAAAAAACGCCTCTGGGTATTGCTAAGGTTTATGGCTATCGTTTCCATAGTAGCAGATAAACTGCTTGAAATATCGTATGAGTGGTAATACCTTGTTCCAAATTGAATTCATTGTTGATCCCGTAGATTTCTTATCTAGATAGATCCGAGAGATTCGTTCAAAAATCTTTCTCCTGTATCATCAAATGCTGAAATTGTGAACGTTGGAAATGTCCACCGCGTTGCTGAAAGAAAATGATTCGTTAACAGTCGGTGACAATTATTATCCCCGATCACACTTCCGAATGTGTACCCTTTCACCGCAAAGAACTTTCAAAAGAGTTGGCAACGGGCAACAGGGTACATAGACGCACATGAAAAATCACTCAGTCAGAAAAAAATCCATCAAAAAGTAACTACGCATCTCTGTATTTATCGAACCAGGGTGTAATGTCAGGTGTTCGGAATTGAGCGAGTATATCCTGTCACGTGGCAGGCGACTTCCGGTTAGTATGGAAGCCATATTGGGAAGTGGTTTTGTGCTAAGCATAACATAGTCCAGCCATCGTAAACCCGTCGTTCAATGGATTGAATGTATGCTCTCAGTAATCAGGTTTCGCATCCTGCCCAAAAGGTGCTTGAAAGTCTATAGGGAAAGTTATCGTGCTTGGATTCCATGACTATGCCACGATTTCTGATCAGATGTTGGGATTCGTGCGGCACATTGTTATGATCGACGAGGCACGTTTGAAAAAATTTGTGTGTATTACAGCGAATTTTCCCCGCTGTCGGTAACGTCAATGATCCCTGCCCGGGGCAATGCCGCGTTTATTGATGAAACGGTGAAAAAGATAAAGTACACTTAACCCGGTACATATACTTGCGGGCATCCGACTGTATTTTGGCTCGGTAGTTTCGTTTGCATCATTTCCAGACTGATTAAGTTTTGTTTGTCGTGCCGGCACGTCGCTGGGCCGATCCTCGTTAATGAGAAATCGCATGTAGAATGAGAAAGCGATGAAACTCGCGAAATAACACTCAGTCACCCATTATCGAACTGCTCTGCGAAAGATGAAAATCGTCAGAGGAAATCATCGGGTCGTTGTTGTTGCCGGTTTTTTTTTTCCTTTCTCCCTTCGGAGCTCGTACATCCACTTTTTATCGGAGACACTTGAAATCAATCAAACAAAATCAAACAGAAGTAGCTTTACTCATACATACACATGAGTGCATCGACTCTTTGTGTATTTCCATCTAGTTAATAAAGTTCTGCTGAAAATACCTACCGGCACACTGCTGTTCTGAAGCTCGAACCGTACGCATCAGACAAGAAGCTCTTGAGGGAGGACTTTTATTAAACGAGAGGAAGACTTCTTTAGATTTGGGAAATATCAAACTGTGAATCATTCAAATATTACACGAACTTCATACGAGGGAATTCTTCTTATCCAAGTCGTCTAATATTGGTAGCATTTCAAATGCTCGACGAGTCAATACGACTGTATGCATTCTCAATTCGCTAGAGTGCACAAACTGTGAAACCGCAATATGAAAACTGTAAGTTGGGACGGTTCAAAACAAGACGTCATCGAAAAGACGAAAAACTGAGAACACCTTTTTAAAATTCTGAATCAACATTTCACCATTTTCTGGACACACTTTAGTTATATCACCCGATAATACACAATTGGTCCGGGAATAGTCACCCGCCTGATATTCATGCTAATGATATTATTTTGAGAGCATCCCGTTCACTCTCGTGTATTCGACTGAGCTATCGGAGACGTTTTACGAGAATCATATAACGCAAACGTAATGTTTGTTCCCTGTAAATGTACTCTTTATATTCTCCTTAAGGATGATGGAATTTTGTGATGTGGGATTTAGAGCGCGTACATCCTTAATACCCGACTGGTACTGCTGGTTTAAGGCTTAGTTAGTACACAGAGTCGTGACCGGTATACTTTGTATTCCCCCGGACAACCGAGACCGTGATTACATCTTTACTTTACATGTATAACTTGAAGAACAGATGCATTTATTGCCTTTTATTGCTATTTGATCTCCGAGGTCACGTGTCCACATATCACTAATACAAATTGGTTTTGTCATGCCTCACAATCCCTGGGAGTCGTCAATAGCGTCATGATCGACTGTCTGGCAAAGCTTACTTGTTTTCGGTCACAGCTACTCTCGAATGAGCATACAGCAATAATTGATCGTTGGCGGGGCGTAATCCTCTCCGATCTACATAAAATGTTACAGCGAAACAATGTTAATTTACACCCGTTATTCGGTTTGAGTTCAAGTCTAATTAAATTAGTATAATCGTCAAAAGGTAGACTATGAAATCGCGAATGTTGGTACGGCAAAAATCTAACTTTGACAGGTGCGTGGCCAGGCATAATGCGTGAAATTAGCCCGGTTACTAAAACTAAGTGAACCGACTACCTGTGAAAACGGCAAACGACTCTCTCGCAAGAAGCCGATTCATTATGACGAGAAAAGTCCCAGTCGTCCAAAAAGAAAACGGCATTTCAAGATGGATTCAGTAAGTGGGACAGAATAATATGCAATTTCTAGGACGTGAATATATTTGCATTCAAGACAGAACGCGCCTCGGAGACAGAATAATGGAGCGAGTCAATAAAAAGAATTTGCATGCCTTCGCCCGTCTACACAGCTCATTAGGATTTGTTTCGAATCTTGCAAGCTGCTGCTTTCTTCAAAGTCGTCATCAACTTTTAATTTTTCCCACCCATTAACACCGAGTATGAGAAAAGAAGCCATGTGGACACTCAAATATTGATAAATTTTAGGTTATTTGCTTCTCTAATAAAAAAACTATCGCGTTGACCGCCAATCTTCATTCTCGATTGTCGGGGGTCTTCCCATGAGCAGTGTACGAGCAAAATTTCACGACTTTTCATGTTTGATGTCAGTATTATGGATGAACTAAACATTTAAAACCCCCTAAAGGGTAAAGTAGCCTAGCCTTGTACACAAAAAAGGAGCATTAAACACTCAACTCAATCGGATGACCGACTCAGCTCGATAATACACCGAGAGTATCCATGATGTTTGAACTACTTATGGTGCGATATAACAAGTCGTACGATTTGTTTGATTACCTCACTGTGCAGGTAAGGATAAATCGACACACGTCTCAAGAGGTTGGAACGCTCCTCCGGGACAAAAAGTCTGGGTCGCAATTTTTTACAATTATATTTTTTTCCTGTTTCCCGCTTATTTTCCTCATTTTGAAGAAGGTAAAGTAAATAAACTTCAGTTGTTATTGTCTTGTTTTTGTGAAAATCGAAAACTTTATAATTCGTCTCCATAGAGTATATAGGCATTATTTAGCGACAGTTTTGAATTTCGTGTAAATGTGTCTGTAAAGTTTAGGGAATTTGTTATTCTGATTCCTACATATGCAAAGAGACCCCTGAGTCCTGTTCTTGATTTTGAAGGAGAACGGTTTAAAGATCCTTGCGCAAAGTTTAAGCGTTTTAGTTTTAAGGGTTAATTTCCAGTATAGTACTAAACCTTTGTGGTAGATCCCGCTACACGGTTGTTAACACAAACTGTCTGGTAAAAATCACGCAGTTGGTGGTTTGATTGACATCTCTGCCATAAGCCAAAAGTTTTGAAGGGGAAAAAAATCCGCCATCATTCGCTTCCAGCCATAGAAATGTCCATCTCCGCTAAATTGATACTTGACGCCACCATCCAGGGTGGAAAAGTCTGCTCTTTGCAAATTGTAAAGAGCATTAATCGTTTCCATACGGTGACAGTAATTTGCCCCATCGGAGAATGCTGCCCCGCGATTTAGACGGTTGTTTTAAGAAGGCGGGTTCTATACATCACCGCGGCCTTTTTCAATTATCCTGACTCTGATGAAATTTCGAAAAGGGGTGACCATTGGCAATCCTTGTAAATCTAATCTTGGACCTATGCGTACGATATGACCGAACGCGCGTGACGTCAGCTGGACACCGCAATGGACGACCTTCTCAAATGCGGGTTAATAAAGGCTAACAAGGAATTGCAATCCATTTCTCTTTATGATTACTTTGAGATAGGGAGATGTTACTTAAAAAAAGTCGCTTGTCCTGCTTGTGGTCTATCTGTTGTCATATCAATCAAGTTAATGACGTTTAGATATAAGTTTATCCTTGGCATTTCAAATGAGGGGTCGTAAATCAGCGACGGCTCGGCCGCGATACTTATTATCGGCTATGCATTTCCACCGACCGCGCAAGGAGCCCGAGTCCGCTCCACGGAGACCCGTGTCGGTGATTCACTATCTTAAAAACGATCAACTTTCCCGCGATCCGATCGCTGATTAGCTTTCAACTCAAAATGATCTATTGGTTTTTAGTAGGACATTCCTAATCCACTTGTACGCAAAGCGTCGAAAATACTGATTAAGTTAAAATGCGCCTCTTGGACAGATATTTGGACTCTCAAACTTTACCAATGCTTTTCTGATCTAGGCCTACCACTTGTGGGGACTCATTTTAGAGCCTTGGGAGGGAGAAAAAGTTTCATCGTCTTAGGGTTTTTTTTGAAAATCAAAAATTGCATTTTTCTGCATAGAGTTAACATAGGGATGGCGGCCATTTTGAATTTCAAATGTCGGTAAATCTTGGGTAACTCCTTTCTCTGGTACCAAAATTTGCTCAGTGACCCCCGATTTTTATACTTGATTTTGAAAGAGAATGCTTGAAAATTTCCCTGAGGAAAGTTTGAGCAAAAGTTGAAGTCTTTCACTTTCGATACGCATACTACCTTAACCGAGTTTGCAGAAGGATGGCTAAATGACTGTCTACTGTGGTTTAATGAAAGTGTTCAGATTGAAGTCCGTGTTTTTCCTTAAAAACACGGATCATATAAAGGCAGGGTCTCATGGAAGACGGGGACTTCGATGGTATAAATGGCACAGTTTAGGCATTAAGGAATCTTGCCTTGTCAATTTCAACGTGCCAGTTTGTCTTTCAACAAAGTATTTGAAATGCAAACCTGTTGTATGAAAATTAAAATTAATAATTACGAACATACAAGTACATGCACTCCTATGATATATTGTGAACAGAGCATATTCGTTCGATGATGCAACAGCTAAATGTTGGTGTGACGACGATGTGCCGATGTTGTGCCGATGGTGTGCCAATGGTGTGTTAACCCCAGCGCAAATCGTCATGAAGAGCACGAGAAGTACAAAGTGAGAAGACATTGGTGACCATTAGAAACGATGAAACAGGTATTAAACTGTTTTATTACTCTTCAGGCAGTTAAAGTTATTTATTGCTTTACGAGATCGTTCATAACGAACTTTGTCATAGATGGCATATTATACTTGTGGTCAGCCATTCGGACGCTCGCCAGCCATCGAAGACGTACATATACTCAAGGCATTTCAAAATTATATTCAGAGGTAGGCATATTTCCCGACAACAATATGATCAACCTCACCGGACAGTGTCTATAGATAAACTGCATCACTGAACGTCAAAACTATAGCATTCTGTGCAATGATTACCAAGCCACGATGTACATGACACTCTGTGATAGACGAACACATCACACGAAAACGCCAACATATCTAATTGATTCGCTGCCGAACCATAATCCGCGTATACTTACGAAACTATTGAATATTCTAATCGATCGTTACCCTCGGTGTTTGTTCTGCTAACTTCTTATGCTCCTTCGACAAGAAGAGTTAGTCTATAGGCGGTCAACTGATAACTTGTAACTCTTTTAAGAGGACAATACAAGTAGCAGCATCGCTAAACTTTGACTTTAAACATTTTTTTCGAACGAAATTGACTAACGATCATGACCACCATAATGCAGACAAGTAAAGGCTATTACGGAGATGCGTTTCTTATCTGATCTGATTAACCACAACGTCACCGACCCCCATCAAACAATGCTCTTACGACACTAGAACGGGGCGAGAACTCAAAATAGCAGCTCGTATCCGCGGCATCCTCAAAGACTTTTCCCTAGTGAAAAGAACGACACCTAATGGCCCGTACAAACTGATAGAAACTTTGTTTTTTTCCATCAGTGATCCCATCCGGGCGTATAATAGTTCAACACTCTCCTTTCTTTCTAACTGATCACTCAAGTAGCTCGTCGCTATCTTATCTGATGTGTGTTCCTTTACCAACTTAAACGGCGGATGGATTGTGTCTAGCCGAACATCCTCTTCGTGTCAGCCTTCGAGGTTGCAGGGCCCTCAGTCTCTGAGTCATGATTGTCGCTATTAATAGTGTAATCTTCAAAACGCGCAAACAAAATCGCCCTTCAGTGTGTAACCTGCAATTTACGGATTGAGCGTTGGGCGGAATGTTATTTCCTGGGTTCACAGGTTATCACGCTTTTTAAGCGCTCCTCTTCCAATTTGGCGGCAACAACAAAAGGAACTTGAGGATGCGGTTCTATTTACAGGTATCAAAATTACCGAGATCATGGGTCGTCAAAAGGATTTGTAATGTACCGGTATTGTGCGGAACTTGGCATCGCTACCCTGCATTACGCATCAATAAAAGGGTTCGCAGGTTATGACTTCACTTAAAATACCGGAGACGTAACGGCTCAGAGACTCAAGATATCTGTGCAATATATTGGTGACAATTCAGCTAATCTTATATGATTAAAAACTACACCATCTTTAACTTGCCTTACCTTTGTACACAGTAGTTGATGCACAACGCGTATTAAACTCAAGACGTAACGGGCATAAAGACGAACGTCCAAGCGTCACGTTTCGGGGGTTTTGAACAGCAATAAAACACAAAGAATCGGTAAAAGTTAGTAAACATAACGCGAATTAACCAAAATTACAGTTTCTATCCTTCTGGCGCATGTAAACCTCATTCCAATATCTACGTGACTCCGTGAGATGATATCAGACAATTTGATGCTGTAACGCGGGATGAAAGAGTAATGATTACGTGACCCGTGACACCCTACGCAACTTTATTACCTCAAGGAAAAGAGTTTTCTTAAGATTATCTTGAGTGTATATTGAGAATATCTTGCCCTTAACTTTACCTAAACTCACCTACTTTCTGAAGTTAAATCATAACGTATAGTACTGGCTGGACTTGCCCTGTCCAGAGGCAAAATACGTAATGTTAACTCAATTTCCCAGGGATGTATTGCGACTATTTAATGTGAATTCATATTTATTGAACAGAAACACGTCTTCAACCGAAAACCTAATGGGGAATTTATCCTTTAAATCTGTTTTAGTGACAAACCTCGGGTAATATTACAACTTTCTTGGTCAACACTTTGCATATTAATTTTCAAGTGGCACGTATATGTCACAATTTAAACCCGTTGATAGCAGTATTTAGGAGGGCGTTTTCGCAAAGGATATTTTCCAGGGTGTCATGAAAAATTCATGAGTCCTTACATACGTTCTCACTGCGGTTTTCGAGAAAGCCGCATTGTCTCTCATAATCTTCAAAACGCGTATTTTGGCAACAAAATACAAAAAAAATACAAAATACAAAAAAAATACAAAATACAAAAAGCCGTAGCAGCCTTCTCAAAACAAGTGCAGCAACATAGAGAATGACCGAAATATTCAAGTTCACTTGTCTCCCATGAATCGAATCTATTTGACGTTTCAAATAATTGCACTACAGGTCCACCGAAGGAAATTTGTGCGCAATAAACCTTCACTCTTCGTGTAAGTGTGCGTTCGGTGGTTTAAAATATGCACTCCTCTTGAACTTGAAATTTGAAAGTCAAAATGAACTTTTGGATCTAATGCATGCTCTTGAACGTATGAACAAATACACACATCATTAAGACGGGGTCGTCTACACACGAGATTTAAAAAACATCTGTCAATGTCTTGAATCCATCTCCGAAATAGATTTCCCCTGTTCCCACACTTCCCTACAGTAATTAAACAGTATGAATATTTGTCGTCAGCCATTCCGCCTTCGTATTGTAAACGTCCAAGATGTACTGTGTTAGTTATAATTAAGGGCTTTCAATAAATGACTATGTTTGAATCAAGAGTACCGCCACTTTGGAAGTAAATGAGCGAACCGAACGCAAGGCGTCGTCAGGGCACCAAATGCCCCGTTTCATTTCCGCCAAGGAGTTCTTGGCCTATACAGTGAACCGATCTCAAATCGCTATACATGCCAAAACAAGAACAATGACATCCTTTTTGATATCGCATTGTCAGCTTCGGACTGTCAACATCTGAGAGAAGGAATGATTTGAAGGATTTCAACTGATTCAAATTTCAATCACATCATATCAAATGTGATTTTATTGTACAAACATAAGTAGTTTTAAATATATTGTAGATATAGATAGATAGATATATAGATGGATAGATATATAGATACATAGATACATACATAGATAGATACATAGATACATAGATACATACATACATACATACATACATACATACATACATACATACATACATACATACATACATACATACATACATACATACATACATACATACATACATACATACAAAAGTTGAAGGATTAATACGTAAAGTGCTCAACAAACGCACAGTATGTATGTATGTATGTATGACACCTTTTCCAGACGATATATTTATGTATGACATTTTTGGGCAGACAGCGACATTGCTCATACACGAATGGTGTTTTTTGTCACTACCTGAAATGTCATTTGAAGCCATCGGTTTACTTATTATTCCAAAATAATGCACGTTATCGTAAGGAATGCATCGTTAAATCTCACCTTTGTCACAGTACAACAACTACATTTCCTGTATGGCATACTTTTTTTCATTTTATACAGCTTTTACAGCCCCAAGTGTGCCACCTGACATTTGGGAGTGTTCTTTCAGAAACCCTACTAAACTGCAGTGTAAATGTCAGTTAAAAAAAATTGCAAAGATGGCATTCAAACCCATGTAATCTCTTTATGGTGACACTACAATACGATTAGCCAGATGGGGAAGATGGGGGGATACAACACAATACCCACACGCTCGTCAAACACGTACAAGGGATCTGCCATTCCTCGGGTCGGGGAGTTCGATTAAAAGTCGTATCATTTTAGCGACGGAAGGTGACAAGTGATCCTTTAACGAAGGAACATTGGTCGTAATGGGAATAGAAGACCCATCTTACGCTCTTATCCGTCAACCCTAATCCAATCACCGCATGATTACTTTAAAAAGTGCGGTGAACCAACTTTAACTGGCGCGGGGTTTTTTTTTTTTTGAGAATTAACCCAAGGTCACAGTGACTGCAATTGAATTATCGTTATTAATACGAGAGTGGTCTACTTCTCATAGCTTCTATGCACAATATGTACTCTTCGACTTATCGAATAAAAATTGCAGTTCGCTGAATTAGCATGATTTTAGTATTTGAAGAATTGCCAGAGACTTAAAATCTGGGTGCAGGAAGGTAACCTCAGAGTGATCGAAACGGAGCTTGAGACAGGGGTAGCTATAGGGAGACGGACAAACAGAAAGAGGGGGAGAGTCAGACTAAAGAGGTATAGAGACAAAGAAACAGAAAGGGGATAGGCAATTAGGGAGATAGGTAGAGAGGTAGAGAGACAGAACGACGCAGGGAGACTGACAAGCAAGGAGGCAGACAGTCAGACAGACGGAGAGACATGTCGACAAGAGGACAAACAAACAAGCAAAGAGACAGACGGGAAGACTGACGGAGAGCGACAAAGACAGAATGGCAGAAGTAGTCAGAGCGAGAGAGGTGGACGGAAGGGAGGGAAGGAGGAGGGTTTCGTGACTAAAAGAGAGGGACTAATGATATCCTGGAAATGGATACTTTCTTTTTCCGTCCACTCAAAATCACACTCAGAATGGTTGAACGAAACGGTTTGCAAGGGGGAAATTATACACATCTAATGCGGAATGTTCGTGATTACAGCGTTATGTGTAATGGCTATCCCAATGCACCAAGATGAAATCAAAACCTACGTTAGTGACGTTCAACTTCACCACGAGTATTTATGCACATATATGTCGCTTGAAACCACAACCTCGCGGCCTTGAACGCATACATGTATATTTTACAGTCTATTATAACCTGTTTTGAGTGGCAGAACTTGGTTTTATCAACATGCGTTTTTCATGTAGGCGGCTGAATAATGATCGGTGTGTGCTTTTTCTTCTCATTTGCAGTCACGGTGATTTGCGCTGTCGTGACCCCCAACGGCGCTGTTCAGACGTTGCCGAGAGAAGGGAGATGTGCAAAAAGTCGTCGTTCTTAATTACCAGTAGGGGCTGTTGGCCGGTAGATCAATCAAGGGGACGTGAAATCGTCTCTGCTAATTGACAATTTGTCATTGGCAGGATGACTTTTGTCTTGGAGCAATTTGCCAGATTGAACTGTCGTTTTAAAAGATGTTCCTCCATGGCCCTTGCATGATTAATTTTGATGCAGATTGTCCATAGTAATGCCTCTAGTTATTTCTTTATACCTGGAAATTAGTAATACGAAGAGCAAAACTCAAAACATCCTTTAATTATAAAACAGGATCCCTTTTCGAGTATTGCTCATTCAAGTAATTTTTCTCTGAACACATTACTCACTTTTTTATATCTATAGAAGCTACCACGTGCACGGTACAAGTCGTGCCACAGCCGTTTTCTACTAAAGGCTGCATTTCACGTTGGTGTGTGTTTCGTGCCATTCTGGAAAGGTAATGCACGTTGCATGATTACTGTTGATGACATTAAACGTCTGTACCAATTCCACGATTCTGCCCACGCAGTGTCTTTGTTTTTCTTCCATCGGTCCATTCGTCAGATGTTGTCTTATTAGCCAGTAGAATTATGGTGGCTTTCACAAAAATTTATGGTTCCCCAAGACCTTTCTGCGGACGTGTGAGCCCTGTCAGTCTATAGTTCACAAAATTAATTGTTCCCTAAGACCTTTCTGCAGACCCCGGTCAGTCACTAGTTTCAAGATGAATAATGTGTCAACCGTGTCTGTTTCCTCAATTTATATTCACAATAGTCGGTATGATATCATCATAGTGTAAGTTCCTTTGTTCAACTGTCCGGAACATACGGGAACTTAAACTGTATATCTTTTTATTAATTGCTTGTATTCTCTTCAGTCAATGAATAAATTTTGATGCTGGAAAGACGAATAAACCACTGAACCTAGTTATGAGCGAGATTAAAGAATAGCTGCTGAGTGACTAATAGAGTCAAGCGTGAATTAACAAAAGTTCAATAAATCATATTATATACATAGCCACGATCCTTCCCAAGAATACAAATAATGTAAATGAGGTCCGGGAGAAGAGGGGGAAGAAAAACTAGAACTTTTGATGTCTAGCTCACCGACAATTTTCGTCATTAATCGCCTTGTGATCGTTTTGTTTAGTTTGTTTTGCTTTCAACCATTTCCTTTCAAATCGATGATAAAAACTTGGGGTCACCGTGAAATTTTGAGACTAGAGTAACAAATACCCATTATATACGGATGTTTGAAATTCAGAATGGTGTTGACTCTATATGGGGAAAATAAAATGCCTGATTTTCACAAATCAAGCCGATGAAAACTGTATTTACTCAATCAGCTTCAAATGAGCCCCAACAAGTGGTAGACCAAAATAATATTGTAAAAGTTTGTGAGTCTGAATATCTGTCACCGAAGCGAATTCTAACTGAGCAAGTAGACGTGTGATCTCCATCGGATGGTAGGTGGTCAAAAGGGTTTTGGAAGACACTAAACTAAACGCCTGCTTCGTGATTGGGTAAAAGGCAAACGCCTACTTATCGGATTATAGGGGAAAACACAGCAAACGCCTAAATACTATGGCAACACAAAACAAAACAATCCAGATGACATACGACGGATTGTTGCAAAATAAGAACATGATAACTCCTTAGGTAGAACCACCTGGGAGACAGATGTATGCGGATTTTCAAACTTTTACGATACCGGTTCGGTCTAGCACTTGTTGGAGCTCATTTTGCAGCTCACTTGCTGATTTTTGTGAACATCAAAAATTTAATTTTTCCCAAAAGAATTAACACAGGGTAGGCGGACATTTTTAAATTTAAGTGTTCGTAAATCTAAAAGGTAATTTGTCTCTCTAGAATCAAAATTTCCACGATTACCCTAAGTTTTGATTGTTGATTCTGAAAGAAAATGGTTTGAAAGTTTCGTTTGATTTTGGGCAAATGTTTAAGTCTTTCATTTTCAAGGTGCATACACTCCTAACCGTGTCGATGAACGAGGAAACTAAGCTTACATGTACGTCATACAATTTGCACACCCTGAAAATAAAATATTTTGACAAAAAATCCTAACCTTGGTTGTGATGTCACTTTGATTAATATAATATTACAATAATTGTATTTTTGAAATATACAAAATTATTAGCTGTTTATCAGCCTTACGCTCTTTGTTAAGATCTCGATAAATCTCTTCACGAAGACATGGCTTTCAAATTTATTGCACAAGACTATACGAAAAATCAGCAAAGGACATAAAAAATGGTGAAAAAACTTACCGCCTTACCAAAACTAACCGTGCCAATAAAACAAACAATAAAATCCAGTGTTAGTGACCGAGTTAAACGCAGGTCTTTGCAATGTATCTAGTACGCACTCTCTCCGTGGAATTCCTAATAAAAAATCAAACCTGAACGTATCCACTTTCGCTCTTTTATCGATCCCGTCTGACCCTTCGTAATCAGAATTAATCTCGTGGATACATGAACAAGAGGGTCGACTTTCCAACTACATGTACGGTATTACGTCACAGAATTTTTGTCTCTTTTTGTATGACTAAGACTATGACGTAATTTCCTTTCAAACGAAAATCATTGACACAATCCAGTTTACATCAAGCATTGTAATTTCCTACGCAGATATCTGTACACTTTGATATATATATATGTATATATATATATATATATATATATATATATATATATATATATATATATATATATATATATAATATAAAATATATACATGTATAGGATAAAGCCCGAGTACGAGGGCTCTTCTGGTATATAAAGTCCAACCCAACGATAAAATGTCGAGGCCGCAGGCCGAGACATTTTATCGTAGGGTTGGACTTTATATACCAGAAGAGCCCGAGTACGAGGGTTTTATCCGACTTAAAAACTATCGCCCCTAACTGATATATTTTCGTTTTCAATGTGTTTTACGTCAACCGTCCCCTTTGTCAATGTAACATGTTTTAGGATATGAATTAAAACTTTTATTTTGTGAAATAGCCTTCCAATGTAATGGACATCCTATAAATGCCCTAGGGCACATTATATAAATGCCCAAGGGCACAGCAGATTTTGTGTTGCAGCTGGTTTCCACTGTGTTACCAAATTTGAATAGTAAAACGTACCAGATGTCTACAGAATATGACATGTTCACTTTTGATTGGACAGTACTTTACTACGGCGCTGTCATTTGTTTCTGGAATTTGGTGACCAAGGCTTTATGAGTAAATAAACACCCTGAATTGAGCACTCTGATTGTCAATCAACATTAGATAGTTTTTAAATATATATAAAGCGTTATGTGACTGGATTGTATATTCACCATCGAATTATATATATATATATATATATATATGGTATACATGGGGTTTGCTTTTGTGTGACATACATAAAATTTATCTCATGTGAAGTACTGTACTTTTTTTTTAAATATTTTTCGGAGAAGAACATTTAGAGTGTACTTGTTGAGATTATGATTCATATTTTATTTTGTTTGCTACCATTTCGTTCTCGCTTTAAATTTCACCAACAGAAAAATAAATGAAATATTCAATCTCCCGTGGTCGGATATTGACAATCCACACGCCATTTGTAACTCTTATACAGATGGTCCCAAAGCTTAACTTGTATTCACATTCTAACCAGGTCCTTTTTTACGATCGCTCGTGACAATGTCCACGAATCGAATATTAAATTCCGGGTATATGAGTCTATTTATATAAACATCAAATCGCTACGCAGATCTTTTTTTCCCGTGAGTAATTAAACCTCTTAAAATTTTGCTGGAATATTTAACGAGCGAGATGCTGGCTGAAGCTCGGCGTTTTCTTCCTGAATCCGATGTTCACGCTCCGATGAAATGTGCTGGCGATTCCACAACAATAATGTAACAATTTTATGGAAGGTGTAAAAAACAAGCTCTGCAGGCATCCCTGATAAATAAACGTACACTATCGGCCAAGTATAGCACACTAAAAAATCGTGAAGTCGAATTTTACAATCTCGGGGAAATTATTCTGTGTGAATAACGTGAAACATCGCCCGAGCAAGGTATGTTGCGCCTTGTTGTAGTCGTTGGCAAGGTAACCACACGCGGGATCGGGAAAAATCATGTCAGGTCTATAAATCTGCTCATCATTCGACGCTGATGAAAATAACCGAATGCCGCTGTCTCGGACAAGGACATTTACGCAATGGATCACTGCTTGACATCACTGCCTAACGTGTGTAATTGGATTGTGTTTGTATTGATGCAATGATTGACTGATTGCCATTTTTTATTGATTTCCTGGTTGGCCCGGATAATGTTGTTTGCTAAGTTGATTAACGGTTACTTAATGTGTCATGGAAGGCTGGACTTATGATAAATGAGGAAATACTCGTCAATGGAAAATTGGAAGAGATTGTGAATGAACGACACGCGACTTATATTTAGCTGTACACTTACCACCATGCGATCAACCTTATACAAGCTGAATACATTATGTATTGATCCACTGAAGCACGCACATACATACATACATACATACATACATACATATATACATACATACATACATACATACATACATACATACATACATACATACATACATACAGACAGACAGACAGACAGACATACATACATACATATATACATACACACACACACACATACATACATACATACATACATACATACATACATACATACATACATACATACATACATACATACATACATACATACATACATACACACACACATACACCACACACACACACATACATACATACATACATACATACATACATACATACATACATACATACATACATACATACATACATACATACATACATACATACATACATACATACATACATACTAGAGCACTGAAAGCATGTGTGCAGTGTAATACATCTATATATTACGTGGTCTTCACATAAGCGTTTCCTTCTATTATCAATTTGTTCATTCTTGTACAATGAGTTCTTTCCTAATTATATTCTTACTTAATCAGATAAGGCAATTTTGATACCATCTTTTGGATACATGTTGATAATGCAAATTTTTCCATCATTTACTGGTACTTTAATTATCCTTTTCAGTAAGTAAATCATCTTTAATCTGATCCGTTGTCCACTGAGAGCCTCGTTTTTCCGTTGCGATGCAAAAAGTGGGATACGACGTTGACTAGCCAGTGGAGATTAATTGCGATTAGGGGGCTCTTTTCAAGTCTGGCCTTTTTTTGCTAATTGTGTGATTTGCGATTTGTCCACTTAATCTAAACTTCACGAACCAAATGACTGTGGTTTCATTTTTTTATTTTGAAAGATTTAACCAGAGGAAAAAAAAACAGCAAAACGCCGCGTGATTTAATCTGTGCCTAAATCGAGCTCGAGATTGCAGGTGTAACACATTTTGTGATGCCGACCACCTTGTTCCTGACGCTCTCAATTGAAAATGGAATTAATTGATTCGACAATGAATCAAAAGCTTGAAGTGGGCGTATCGTGGACGACTCTGAATACCCTGATTGGGTGGCTGCGGTGTTCCGCAGCGGTGTGTCAAAACTTTGATGCGGTCACGATTCTTCCGTCTATGAAAAGCTCCATTGGGAAGAGCTCCATATACGTTATTAATTTTGTACACGGCTTCTATTATACAAAACTGATTTCATCAAAGTGATTTCGTTTTAATTCCATCAAAGCCTTATCGCAACATTTCTTTTCTTTGCAATCATAAGACTTTTTTTCGAAGACTGTTTAAATATAAAAAAAATCTATTCGACTGTCATATTTCTTGGCATGATGCTATCTTATTATTCGTTGCCTATCGCCTGCGTCACGACTGGCTTCAGATGAACTTTAAGTAACAGCGCTAAAAATGGCCAACTGAGGAGGGATAATGAGATTTGGTAGATGTGACTCGAAAATTATATTTTATAGTTGCACAACTATCACCCTTGGCTTACAAAAAGCATGCGAAGGGGAGCAACTCTGCGAGGGTTTTTATAAGGGCGAACAGTTTACAAGTGAAAGTGGACAAGAAAAGCAGCTTCTTTTGCGACAACAAAATGACGGGAATTTAAACAGTAGAATTCTCTACTTTGTCTACATTCGTGAAATGATATCAAAATATGGGACGGCGACAAAATTTGCACACCCTAATTCATTCCTGAAGACACTGAGAGTCTTTCAGCCGAGTACACTCACGACCGAATTTTTTGTTCGAGAGCGAAGGCGTTCACTGAGGCGAAACATGAATGTTTCAGCAAATACGTACATTTCACCCAGGTGTCGTTAGAATTAGTAGTCCATGATAACATGTCCTCAAAATAAACATTATTCTAATTTTTTGACTTTATAAATACCTCCTAGTGCCTCAGTACATCGCCAAGAAAACCAAGGGTTGTATGTGTCAGTTATCGATACCTCGCAGCAGATAGCTGAAAGAAAGAAGCTAGTCCTAAATAGTGGTTAAATGTTTTCATTTTGAAAGGTGAAAAGCGATGAAAGGGCAAGAAAAGAAATAACACGGTAACGCTAATCAATTAGAGGTCAAGACAGCAGACACCGATACCACAGAAATAAGGGAAATTTGTACTGAAAACTCTTTCGCACTCTACCGTTGGTCGGCGTTAGTCGCGGAATATTAATTTGTTACTATGAAAGCCAACGTACAAGATTCGATGAGTACACATTGCGTTTTCGCGTGTATGATGCGGGTCTCTGTGATTACAAACGACATATTGGTGTTTTGCTCAAACGTATACAACTGCACAAACACTTTGTTCACCGTCCCTGCTCACACTCCAGAGGTCTATGCTTTGTCGAATCATGGAAATATGGCGGGTACAGATACAACGCCATCGTTTTTTTTTCCTTGGTGCGACCGTGACTGTACTGTCATACATATTACATGTACTATAATTGCCGAAATTTTTACGTGCGCAGGATTGCATTCGGTACGGCCACAGCGCGCTTCATAGGCGGAGGCGGAGTCCTCATTTATATGGACATGAGATGAAGATTTTTGGCGCCATTGTTGTAATCTGTCTGTTGTAGTGGGTCGTAACTTACTTGCGACAAGCCACAGGCTGCTCATACAACGGCTAGAACCATATCTCTATCAAGAACCATATCTCTATCAAGTGAATGTCCTCTAGTGTTTTCCAATTACCGATGAAAGCGTTCTTGAACTGACAATGCATCGCTATATGCTTCCTTGATTAGTTCCTACGCTTCAAGTTCAAAGAAAGTACTTAATTACCCCCTCCCCCCTTCCCTCTTTCCCTGGTGAACGTCGAGTTCTATCACATTGGCATTCATAACTAACGTTCGCGTCAACTTGCGAGCCGTCGCCACTTCGAGGTACTCCTGCCAATCAAGCGAAACAGCGCGGTTTTTTTTCTTTCGCCAGAGACACAAGACAGCCAATACGCTATTTACGCTAATGACATAAAATTTGTGTCCTAAATAATTCTAATGTGGAAGCAACGTGATCAATGAACCGACAGAGGACGGTCTTAACGGGGTTCTCACTGATGTACATATGATCGCACCTATGGAAACATTGAAACAGAGAAGAATAAAAAAGATAACATTTCATTAACTCAATGAATGTAACGCACGGGTTTGCCAAACCAGCCGAGAGCTGTAGGTAATAGTAACTTTGGTAACACCCGTTTATTGTGTTGGTGTTGTCGTCGTTGTCATTGTTATCATCACTATCATCATCATCATCATCATCATCATCATCATCATCATCATCATCATCATCATCATCATCATCATCATCATCATCATCATCATCATCATCATCATCATCATCATCATCATCATCATCATCATCTCATTATCATCATCATTATCATCACAACCACCATTATCACCAGCAGCAATGGCATAAGAGTTTGTTTGTTTGTTTATTTATTTGTTTTGTCGTCGATCTGCTGTTGTTTCTACAAAAAATTTCAATTCATGCTTCCAGGGCATTATAGAAAGAGTTTATTCCCAACCAAAAACACCAAATCTCTCTTCAGTCTAAAGAATACTGTGAGATAAATGATTCGTTTGTTGGTTTCCCAGTAACTGATGAGTATACATCGCTCGAATTATGACAAATTATTTAAATTTCCAATTTTTTTTTTTGTTTTCTCCCTGACTGTTCGAGAGAGACAGCGGACTCCGGACGACAAGGAAATTGATGTGAGGTAAAGTCAACTTCCTGTAGATACAAAAATGATCAAAACTCACACCATGAAATCAAACGAAGCTTGCTTGTTAAAAAAGACATTTTGGTATCGCTTCAAACAACCCCCCTCTGAGAAAATCACATTTTTCCGAACCTTAAAATGCATTTTTTTTCATGAGAGGCTTGTCAGTCTCCATCCATTACCAGCGTCACCGCATGTGAATGTTTTACCGGTTGTCTGGGGACTGTCAGTTCATCGGTTTTTTATTCTTGATGAGCATATTACGCTAATTTGAATTCGATGACTGGCGAAGTATGCGACGTAAGTCTTTCAAAACGGCTGCAGCGCCCCTCATGCTGGCTGCCTTCGCGGCGCACATGTCGTTGATATCTCGGTCAGAACCAATATCGCACAAGTCCGCGAAACACCTGGAGGTTTTTTTTTCTCCTAGTTCCGCTTTGACAGCACGGATCAGTGGGTGTTTTCTGGGAATTTCAACAACAATGAAAGCTCACCGATCAACACGCAATGGCCTGTTTACTTCCGCAGTCCGCTGTTAAAAGCTGATTTGTCCCTCATATCAGGTTACCAAAACAGCTCTTCTCCCCCCTACATTCCACCTTTGAAATGGTTTCCTCCTCTGGAAGTGTGTAGGTGCTTGTTTCGCGGTGAACGAGGCTAGCTTTCTTAGCCGTGGTTTCATCGAGCCAAGATAGTATGTATGCGTGTCGCGGGAGTGTACCCTTTTAACGAGGAATGGCCGCCAGTGATTTCCCCCGGTCAAAATTTGTTCATCAAAGGAAGATTATCGTTGGAAGCCCGTCAGGTGAGGCTTGTTACGTACGCATATCATTTTGAATTATTCTACAGAAAGTATCGTATTGATCGTGACTCGGTTGATCAGCGCCGGTTTAGGGCTATTTTTTAATTGTTGTTTTTTGAAAGCGTTATTTTCTTTTCTACAGTAGATAAAAACTACATGTACGCTTATTTTTCAGTCAAAGAGATGTAGAGAAATCGAGATAAATCCATTACTCAGGACTTGATACAGGTATTATATTCCGGCTGTTCAGATGGCCTGGTCAGGAAAGGAAACAAAATCGGGTCTAGATCACTACCAAGGTGAAAGGGTGGGGAACAAAACATTGTTGCGCCCACGTACACACACTTTTCTGGGTCACGTTCATTGTGACACAACGGGTTTAATAGAGCGCGTATTTTCTGTCACAGGTGCGGGCGCGCATTATTTGTTTCAGGAATTATCAATTCCACCGTAAAAGCATAACGTTGTCGCCGGAAAAAAACTGTGACGCCTGATGGAGCTAATCTCCATAGGGTTTTTGCGTGAATTAGATGGACCGAAAACGCTGCTGAGAGCGTCATTCGAAGAAGCGCTTAATACCCGCAATTTATCTGTCGTCAGTTACTAGTTTGTTTGTTTGTTTGTTGTGTTTCTCGCTTGTTTTTAGTATTTGTACTTGACATTCAGAACTATTGCACTGTATTTACAAAAAAAATGAATTTACAAATATAAGTCCACTTAACGGCGAGAAGAATTTCATATCAAATTAAATTTAGAATTAATGTCTTTATTTGAAAGACCATACGACGTCTAGAGAGCGCGTTGGAACGTAGGTTGTTTTCATCGAGAAATAACCGACATGTTTGCGGCGTGCGATCAAACAGTGGTCATTCTGTCCCAGAATCCTTTTCGACTGTGTTTGTGAAAAAGATGCTTGACTGTTGACCTATAATATTCTTTCTGAGGAGAAACCAGTCCAAAAAAAATATTTTCAAAAATTATAAAGGTACTGTAACATTTACCAGACTGTACGGAGTGGCACGTCACCAGTACAACTGGGATGGTACATACCAAAATATGATTAAAAACTACTCACGTAGACTGCATTATACACGTGACCGGCCTGAGTCTGGGCGGAGACTCTGGAAAGTCGGGGAGATACTGCGTGTGTCTCGACATATTGGGTAAATATACATAAAATTCAAATGATCAGACAGTTAAATTTGAGTGGCTGACTGATGGGCGTGCAAATGATGGTGTCTTCAGGGTAACGACGGCTTTTAATGGAATACAATACGTCTGTGCGGAGATGGATCTCCATGTCTAATACGCCAAGAAGTAATTGTACGGAGTAAATTGAGGCAACTAGGACTAGACATCCGGGCAATATTACTTCTGAGCTTCGTTCCTGCCGACTTTCATTATAATGACGACTAGCAAGGCTATTATGACGTTTTTTCTCCAAAAAAAACCTAAAAATCGTCATAAATTTTGTATGCAAATGTCCTTGAATGTAGGCCCTACCGAACAGATTAACAACGTCTTATTGGTTGGAATGTGTTCATATCGACGATCCAGAAAACTATAATAAGTCAGAGGTCACGTTAAAAATAAGCAGGCACATAATAAACAGAATCCTATAAAAGTCCCCCTTCATAAGCAGTTTCCAATTGCCGAGACATGATTTTTCTGATCTCACTTTTAATTCGTCGATTTCAGTGTTTATATTGTTTTGCAATAGTCCCCCCCCCCCCCATCCCCGTTATGCAGTTGTCAGTCCGTTTATCGACGGAACGATTTTACAGATAGGCTTGTCTGTGTAAGCAATCAGTTACGGTAGACAGATAAATGTTGGAATTTTCCATTGATTCACCACGTCATATCAACCACTGCGAACTGAAGTCCGTGATGCATCGACAGTTGACAATTAATCCAAGATCGTCATTATATTTTGTTTGCTGTTATTCAAGACGACTGTGACATCATTTCGTAGTTCAATGGCAAGCGCCTGAACTATCATCTCCCGCGCTCTTCGTTTGATCGATTTCTTGCCACAACACAATGCATTGCACTCCAGGGCCTATTTATAAAGTCACAAGATTCTCCTCCCAGCAGTTTTGCCTGACTGATACTATAAGAAACGAGTCTCTCTCTCTCTCTCTCTCTCTCTCTCTCTCTCTCTCTCTCTCTCTCTCTCTCTCTCTCTCTCTCTCTCTCTCTCTCTCCCCCCCCTCTCTCCGGATGTGTCAAACAGAGATCTCAGCATCAGAACAAATGTTGTAAACAAAGTATGGGAGCCGGAAGCGCACGACCGATTACGTCTTCTTCGGCTTCACACTACATGCCCGCGAGCAGCAGAGTGTTGTGTTCATTTCAAATCATTGATGAAATTGAACTGTATAAAATTGCGCCCATGTTCGGCATTGGGACACGCATTGCTCGGTAGTAAATTTATGTCCTGCTGTATACAATACACAAATAAAATGAATACAAACTTTTAATGATAGATAAAAATTAATGACGCGCAAAATAACTAGAATAATGAAAGTTGTTAATTGCATCAGCAACGTGTAATTTACATAACTGTATCTCTCCAATACCAATGGACAATTCCCCTAACAATGGTACTAAACAATCATTCAATGTTTTGCCTATTTCCTGAGGGAAGTCATAATTATGATTGAAGTAGGAAACACAATCAGTAGGTAGACAGCCAATTGTCAATAATAAAAGTTGTTTTCTCTTAAAATAAAATTTGAAATGTTGAACACGATTAGAACAATTGCATGTTAGTAGTAAAGTAAACGTGGTCAACTGGGATGAAGTAAGAATTTTACACCCCATTTTATTCATTTATCTACATGAAGCGAAGGAAAAATTAACCATCCATGTAACTAAAGTATGACCCTGACCTATATATGAACTCACGCGCAGCAGTGCATTGTCATGAACTAAGCGGAAATTCCCTGCTGAGCATGTTTATACACGTTCCGAAGGTGTACGGGAAATTCCGTGTGAGTCATCACCATCAAACTAGCCTATATAAAGGGACTTTTACACTCGTTGTCAGTCCGGCCGGCCGGTCGCGGAGTCTAGCTGATGTTGAACACGAGAGTTCCTATCGGTGCGAACTAAATTTCATATCCATTCAATCCATAATGTCTTAAATATCTTTCCAGAGGTGGACTAAATCCTTCTTGTTTTTGTATTTCTAGCGCCTGATGAAATATGTCCTGAATAAGTTCTGACCCCGGAGCCTCCTCGTTCCGAAGGGTTGCGCCTTTTTCTTGTATTTGTGTAAGCAGCTGTTTATATTGAACATAATAATGTTTATATTTCTCTCGTCTCTTTGCTACACCCGTTTTCCCTTGTATTACATCAATAACGACGCCAGGTATAGGAGTTAAGGCTAACAGTACCGGAACTGTTGGATTGCTGCTATTACAGCAGAGCTTACAAGAATTCCCTTAGTAATATTAAGAGCCATATCAATTCGACCCATTAATTTATAACTGCGACGATATGCAGCGCTAGTTCTTTCGATATAGTCGGCCAATTGTTCAACGCTTTCAACAACTGAGATGTGCATTTTTTTTTTACTGTATATGTAATGGATGATAAAAAATAATTGTAGTAATATAGAAAGACAATATGGCAGAAGGAGGAGAAGATATACCAATCCAGGATTTCGATGTTGCAAATGTAAATGACGATGATGATGACGCTACTGCTGAAACATCATTTATAGAAGATGATAATACCATTGCAGAAGCTGATCCTTCCCTGGCTAGCCACAGGTTGATCGTTTGATTGGACAGAGAAGAGAACTTACACAAGATATGGCTGAACAACTCTTAGACAAATATAATATTACTGATAAGTATGCACGAGACGAATTGATTATGAATGCTGATATTATTGGTAATGATCTGTATTATAAAAAAATCAGAGTTACAACAGATAAAGGAAGTAGATTTTTAGAGAAATCCACATTAAAAAGTTTAAAAGGAGGTTCTGAATTTGTAAACAAAGTATATAAATATAGTGAGCCCGAATATGTGAGTCGTACATTGTATTCTGAAGATGTGAAAAATGATAAAATACCGGCTGAGAAGATGACGCCAGAAGACATGGGTATATACAAAGATGAACTGACAGAGTTACGGCAAGATGCTTCTGGTAATGCAGATAAAATACAAGCTTTTGAAAATAAAATCGAACAATGGAACAATCTAAACCCAGAATATAGAGCTATTAATGATGAATTAAGGATTGCGAATATGCGTATTAGCGACCTTAACAACGAAAAAGTTAAAATAAGGCTATTGAAAAGAGAAGCTGAAAAACAGTTAAAGGAAATTCCTGAAGATCACACCCAAGGAAAAGAAAAAGCCAAGAAACTACTAGCTGAACTCATAACAAGAGAAGCTAAAGTTGACAATCGAATTGAATACGAACATGGTAAGATCAGTGAGGCACGTGAAAGTCTGGCTACGACTAGGTCTCTTCGTGATGTAATTTCTGATCCAGAATTATCACTGAGACTGAAGCTGACAGAGTTATTTAAACGAAATGGTATTACAATCGCTGCAATACTGACTGCCCTTGGAATGACAATATCAACAATTGCCCTGGCTGTGACTAGAGGAGGAGCGGGAGCAGGAGGAGCAGGAGCAGGAACTGGCGGGTCTGGTTCAGGTCCACCCAAAGTATATACAAAAGCGAAAGAAATTGTAAAGCAATTTGGCGAATGGTTAAAAACATTGGCCGCAAAAAGTGCTGCTGCAATACCAGGTTTAATCGGCTCCCTCGTCAGTTTTCTATTAAAAACAGCAGGATCGGTTGTCGGATTTGTCGGAGAACAGCTATGGATATTTTTAACTGGATTAACATTAGTCATTATAAATAAAATTATGTATTAATACGGCATCAACATGTTTGGTGAAAAGAATATTGCAAAGTTTCTTTCCAAAAATAAAGACCTGTTTGGTTTCTCCGTCGAATTGGAATGGTGCAAACTCCGACGAGTAAATCGACATATACTTCGAGCAAATCCAGGTGTCAGACTCAAAGATGATAATCTATATCATAACATATTAGCTTTCGTGAAGGAATGTCAAAAGACTAACTTCTTTAAGCGACTAGAATTCATAGCTGTATTCCAGGATACTGAGGATGACCAAGAGGCTCATCATCTCCAAGAATATTGGGTTCTTCGATTGATTCGCGACACAGGCAATCGATTTATCTTTCAGTCAGACGGAAATATTTACGTAAAGATGTGATTTTCTTTTTTCTTCTAAGTTATTATATACACGAAGTGAAACTTAAGATGTGATTAATTTTCTTTATAACATGTAATTTCTTTTTTTTCTTCTACTATATACATTACACGAAAATGGGGTACGATAGAACATTATCACCGACTTTTACCAACCGAATACCGAATGGAACGAAGTCAGAAAGAACTCATCACGTGATTGCTCATAATCCAAGTGAGGCAGATCCAGGCCAGACACTTATCATACGATGTCCAAAGTTAGAAAGCGGAGTACTCTTAGTTCCAGATACTTTCGACCTGGTTTTTGATCTCGAAGTAATGGGAGGTGGAACTACCCGTGTAGTACAAAATGTTGCAAAAAATTTGGTGGAGAGTATGAAACTCACATTTGAGGGCCAGGCACTTTCCGATTTGAGTAAATATAACCTCATTGAATGCTATCGTGATCTCTTCAAACATAAAAGGAGAGATCGAACATGACACTGTACGGAATTCAGAACGAAAATCTAAGAAAATTGAGAAGTGGCGCGGCCGATGCAGATGCCGCCGTCGTGGGCGATAATTTACTTTTTGACACATATAAAACAAAATATGCTATTCGTCTCACTCATCCCCTCATAACAGGCCATGGAGTTGCATATCCATCAGCGTTAGGGAGTCATATCGAATGGGAATTACGTTGGCACCCCCCCCCAGCCCCCCAATTACTTGTTAGTAATAAACTGATTACAACCAATTATAAATTAAAAAACATTCAAATGGAATACGAAACAATTTCTGACCTCAATCTCGCGAGGTCAACTGCTGGTTATTACAACGGTGGAAAAAGTTACCTTTACGAGTATATACATTATTTTAGAAAAATCCCATTCAAAGAATCGGACACGGTTATCAATGAAAATATAAATGTACCACGACGTAGCATTAGAGGTATCGCTATACTCTTCACTAAAAATCAGAATCAGTCAGAACTGAACAGTGAACTTTTCTTTAATCCATCCATTGAATCTGTGTCTGTATCAATCGAAGGCATTGCAAATAAAGTGTACGCTCAGAAGATGATACCAAGACAATTTTGGCGAGAGGTGCGACGGTATTTTGCTGAAGATAAAGATTGGTGTGAAATTGATATAGATGAGGCCGATTATTTGAAGAATAAATTCTGTCTGTTTATCGATCTGCGTAGTTTTAAAGATATTGAGTTTCATGGAAATGGTTTAAAAGTAATGAACACAAAGGACGGAATTCAACTTGACATCCTGAAGAAAGATACCGCGTGGGGTGGCTGACGCTCACAATGATAATATATTTGCCCACATTTATGTTATCAGTGATGCCCTGGTCTCTATTGAAAATAGTAGATTAAAGTCTTTACAATTTTAAACCCGTCGTCCGTCCTATCGGCCATGTTTCTGCCAGCCATTCGCCCGTGTCTGGATTGTATAGCTGCACACGTTTGATATCATTTGGCGCCATCATGATTTTACTGCGCTTTTCACTACGGATTTCTCCAGCCTTTTTCCGTACAAACTGTACAAACTGTGCCGGCTCCGGCTCCTTCCCAGTTTCAAATAGATCTTTATAATCTTCAAAGTTCAAATGTTTTCTAACACAAACATCTTTCACCCCTTTATTTTTTTTCGTCTCCGAAGTTGGAGTTCGAAAAGCATACACTTTCGAGCGTATGCCGACAAAATCAAGAATAGGTTCACCATTCAACTCATCTTTAAATTTACCTATCACTTTTTTATTAATCTTCGGAAAGTTGGGCCCACTCATCCCACTAGTATCATATATAGACTTCTCACCATTCTTTTCCACATCTTCCCGAACTATATCATTGAAAGTTACGTCCGGATCCGGGGAGGGTATTGGTACACTGTAAACAAAACTGTCAGTATCCATGTAGGCTAATCGTATTCCAGGGAACTGGACCCGAAAGTAATTGTAATGCGTCTCATACATAAGCAGCTTAGAAAGTTCCAGTACTGCGGCGCCGATGAAAACTGGTTTTACATATCTATGCTCATCCGTTTTCAGTTCCAGTAGGGCACTGTCGCAGGAATCGCCATCCTCTTCGGAAGTTAGGAAAGTTATATGTTTCATCTTTGGATTGTACTTCTGAATCTTTTTACGTCCACTATCCGTGCCGTTCCAGTCCGAAACAAATTTAAAGTCTCTGTACTTTCGAACATCTTCTATTGTCTTACCGAACATTGCATTATTCATCAGCTTATAGAAATTCTTTTCGAAATCTGTCCCCCCCTTTGCCCTCATTTTAGTGTTAAAGTCGATATATTTCGCGAGACATGGAGCTTCATCGAAAGCAAGCACCCGATAAATCTTTTTCAACCGCATTCCCATCCGAAGATAGAATTCCAGCAACTTGTAGTGTAAGACATAGGACTCTCTATCCATCACACTTGTAATCAGTCGACCGCCCTGCCTCGGAAATTCATAGTGATGCGGTGCTAATGGCAAATCGCTGTGTTCTTCATGTAATTCGGCTGGGTATTCTAAGTCTACTTCTAGAAAACTTGGTGGAAAGGTGGAACCAGGTCCCCACCCTCCGGCTCCGCCCCCCGCTCCGCCGGCGGCCCATTCCTCCCACTCTTCCATCGTCATCCAATGAAGTCCGCCCGTAGGCATTGCCTGACTCATTGCCCAGCCGTAGAGATTGTTTGCATCGAGATATTTTATTTCGGTCACCGGCTTCTCTGGATCGTATTTCGCGCCAGCGTTAAGCCGGATGATTTGTCTGTAAATAATGAATATTACACTGGCTGATACCTCCTCGTATTCCCCGTTGTACGAAAGTCATCTGCTCAGCATCTTGAATGAGTTTAAACTTATTACCCGTGTAAAGTAACATAGCATCCCATGTCAAGCCAGGCGCTGACATGTAATGGGCCGGATCTAACTTATATGCTTCTAAACATGTGTCGCGAAAATTTTCGAATATATTAGCAAGAAGGAGAACATCCGTCTCACAATAGAATTCCATATAATCACGAATCGTCTTACATCCAACTTCGTCCATACTCTTAATGCATGTTCGTAATCAGACTCAGAAATCCCCTCTTCCGTCAATTCGCTATAAAATTCCCCCTCTCCGGGAGCTGGTTCTCTCCAGTCTGTCAACCGAGTCTAAATATTCGTAGGGGAAGAAACCTTTCGCCCTTTGAATGTCCGGGTACGAAAGTGGGGCCGCCGTCCACCCGTGGTCTCCGGCACAGTTTTTGCCAACTTCGCCAATGACCCCATCATCAGCTGAGCACTGTCCATAAACTTTATAGAAAAGAAACGTCTCTTTATCTCCCTCTTCCCTCCGGCAACAACAATTGAGGCGTGAAAAATAAATGTTTTCGAGAGACACCATAATTCCTCCATTGCTCGTCTTAGCTATGATTTTAGGCTCTGGTCCGGAACCCCCATCATCTCCTTCGGTAACGATTTCATGTAATTCTTTCAAAATAAAAGAACCATCGTATCCCTTGAGGTTGTGAAAGTAGATAGGAATGGTTCTCGACGGCCGGCATCCTTCGCAATAGAAGGTCGCCTCCTCCTTCACTACTCGGTATCCTGCCGGCTCTCCACATGCAATACAGACTGGATCACATCCGTCGCGCCGGTAATTAGAAGGATCCCTAATCGGTATTATTTTCCAATAATACGATTTAGAATAATACTCGGCCCGTTCTTTCATATCCTTTAGAAAGTCTGTAACACAGGAGAGACCTGTGAATGTTCTTTTACCATAAACAGTGGGTCGGCCCGGCCTCGTTCCGAAGGTCCCCACCCCCGTTCCACCATAACATACGAAAGACAAATTGGAATGTGCCGGCCGGTCCCCTTCTCAATAATTGCCTCAGTATCTGCATAGACGACGTAGGGGGCGGGGACCTTCTTCCGATGTCCTTCGAATTGACACACTTCCTTAGGAAAAACTGGCTGGGCGTCGTCTGTTCCACAGTATACCTGATGTTTTTCTAATTCTTCTGTTGACTTAAAACCTCTTTTACAAACCAGGCAAATACACTTCCTTCTGCGCTCATTCTTTCGATTAGTACGAGAATTACGAAGGCGATTTAACGCAGTAATTGGTATGAAGTGGCACCTTCGGGCTTCGCCAACTATCAGTAAGATATTTGCTATTTGATTCCTATCACCTTCGGAAACGGGCTCCGCCTTCGGCTCCGCTACAGCTACTATATAACACATTTATGCCGGACGGATCGGGATCATTCTCGTAGATCTGAAATACTTGAAGTTTGATGCCTGGATTTTGCTGCTCGAAGCGCCTGAATACAGTCATATCGGCGGGCGTGGGCGTGGGTATTCCCTCCCAACAGTAGTCAGCCATAAATGGGGCGTACGTATTCCATTTTCTCCTTACCTGACCACATTTCTTTTCACGAAACTCGGGGTCGGTCAACTTTAAACTTGCTACGATGGCGTATTGAAAACAGTTCTCAGCCCCCACCGGTAGAATAAGATCGCTAACACAATGCTTATTTTTTAACCATCCGGGAAGTTGAATCCCAGCCCCCGGGCCAGCCCCGAGTAAAACTTCTACTAGAATTACTTCAAAATTAAGTATCTCCTCGAGAACGAGACCAGAACCCTCAACAGCTTCAATTGTATCAAGCATACGATCGTAGCGATCTATTAATTGTTGCCCCACATCCGACCCACCTACATCTTTTGTGTATGTATTTTTTAATTTAACAGGCAATGTACGATTTTGTGTATTACCAGTTTTCGGATCCGATAATTTGACTTCCATTTCAGTATAAACAGAGTACATCTTTCTTTCTTTGGCCATACCTTCAATATCCACCAGCTCCCCGATATCCTTGACTCGCTTGACTTCAGGAAATTCTTTTCGTAAAACTGCTCCCTTGAATGCTGTATGTAATCGACGGGCCATAATAATCTTTATGATATATACTATCCTAAAAATTTTTAAAATGAAAAAAAATTATTCTATGATAGGTCATCAAAATCCACTATAATATTTTGGCAGCATTTATTTGTTTATATATCTCGCCTAATCTTTCTAAGTCGACTAGTTCTTCCGCATCTTGAATTTCTGGTTTATTAGGCGCAGCACAAAATAACCTCTCAACAGTGAAAGAAAGAGCACGCTTACTTAAGCGCGGTTTAAATGCTAAGAATTCTATCTTACTACCTTTTCGGATATTACGAGGTACAATAGCAGGATTTTCTCGGACTGGTAGTAACGGACTCACTGTTTAAAACCGCAGTCAATTTCTTGAACCATATCAATACATGTAGCGAAATCGTGATTTCTCCCTCTCCCTCTTTTAAACTGAAATTTAAAATACGCCACTGGCTGCGCCCCGCTCCCTCGCTTCTGATACACTTTAGATGGATTGTAAAATCTGGTAGTATTCTTGGAGTGAGCGGTCAGGCTTGCAGCATAACTTTTAGCAGTGCTTGCATCGAAACTTTCACCTAGGGTACGGAATACTATCAGATCGGTAAACTTTTGAAGACTTTGTTGCCAACGGACACACACCCCATCGCATGTAGCTGGATCTTTTGAACCGTACTTAGGTCCGATATTGAAAACTACTTCTAGCTCACTGTCTACGTATATGAAAGGATCTACATATTCACCAAATACTAATTTGCCTCCATCATCAATTTTGATGTTTTCTCCGGTTTCAAGTATTTTTATTGCATCTGAAATAGAAAGGATTGTCATTGTCTTATCGTATATATCTTAATAAAAAAAATTTTTAAAAAAATTTCTATGATATAGTATCCCAAAATGTCATACATATTCATAAATGGACCAACTGGAAGTGGTAAGAGTTACGATGCAGTAAATTTGGCAGAGACTCACGTACCAGAATTTGACACTAGTTTTTCTAGCAACATTGCCGACTTTTATAATGGGCGCCACGTTTCGATTGCTGATTTTCAGAATCAGTTTATAGAACATACTCTTAGTTTACAATGTCGGGCTGGGAGGAGGAGGGAGGTTTCCCTCCCTTCAGAACAATACATTATTTGTGACTCTTCCATAATTCAACATCTGACTTTTTCTCGAATCCGGGGCGTTTCCGTGGCAACGGAAGAAAAAAAGATTGTTTCTAGAGCATTTGACCATTTACCCAGTTTCATTATCATATTCAAAGATATGCCTTGGGATTATTGCAGGCGGAATGTGTTGACTCGAGCCAGGTCGTACGAAATAGCCGCCTTAGAAGAACTAGAAGAGATTCACAATAAGTTCAAACAGACTTTCTTAGAAATTTGCCACGACTACAGACTTCCATGTTTGGTAATTCGGAACGCTCTTACCCCCTCGTTCTCAAGAATATACTTAATCCAACAATTGATACCGAGACAGTCGGACCAGTAGAATATCCACGAGCTTTTGACTTTGGAATTGCATGGAGCGGCGGCAGCCAGGGATTTTTAATAGACGGTTTCAAGGAGGAGGAACTTGAAAAAGCGTACTTCCCACCTGGTCAAGAACAACTAGAACAACCTCGAGTCTCACTAAAGAACCTACACAAACTTCTTAACGCTTGTGAATCTGTGTGTGCTTATAATGCTTCGTTTGACCTACGAGCACTTGACATTATGAAACCCTACGGTTCCGAAAGGGACTTTGAAGTTACTTGTCTATGGCTCATGTCAGTTGTGTACATTATACTTCAACCAGAACTTATAGATAAAGCTGAAAAGGGGGGACTCGAAAGAACGGACTATGGCAACATGAGAAGTCGTTTTGAAGATCTTGCAAACTTAATATGTTCAGGAACCGAGTTACCACCTCATCCACATACGGCCGAAAAAGATGCAGTAAGTGAACATTACTACGACAGTACATGATAAATACTTGGCCAGGTGGGGGGTGGAAGTGGGGTGGTAAACTGACACTTTCGGCTTTCAAGAAATTAAGACTTTTTCCATGGTACTTATTGAATAACTTTCGTAAATACTTACGTTAGTACTTACGTAGTACTTGACAAGTACCATGGACAGGAACTTACGAAGTACTTGACAAGTACCATGGACAGGAACTTACGAAGTTCTAATAACATTTTCCTCTGGCTCCCAACTATTGAAACTTTCTGGATAACCTTTCCATTTTATCAGATAATATTTCTTTCCTCTAATTTTTTCGTCTTCAAAATTCGTTCTACTCTGTACAGCTCGTCCGAAAGGGCGCTCTGAAGTTCATCAGAATAGAAAGTGCCGAGTATTTCCTCTCCATTCAGATCTTTTATTTTGTAAACTGGCGGCGTTCCCAGTCCAGCCGCATACACAACTTTTGAAACCACGAAAATCTCCTCTGTCCAATTTGGTAAATATCCTTTCTTAAAAGTGGTCTTGTATTTTGTAATTCGAACCGTTCTCCCGGCTTGAATTCAGGGTCAACTCCCCGGCTGCCAACTCAGGACCGAATAGTGTATAAAATGCCTGCCAATCGTTCTCCTCTGTTACGTCCCTGGGTTTCATTTTGATACTTCCGTGAACGGTGTTATTGTAATTCTCAAGAAGTTCTGGTAGAATAGAAAGCCATTCACGTGTCTGTTTATATGTGAAGTATTTCCACATCATCGTCTTAAGAGTCCGATTAAAACGTTCAACGACGCTAGCTTTTTTGTCACTGTAGGTGTGAAACCAGTGAATTCCCGCCTCCTCCAACCATTTCTGCATTTTTCGGTTAGTAAATTCCCGCCCCTCATCTGTCTGAAGTTTGTCGGGTTGCCTCCCGGATTTCTTAATTATGTCTTGGAGCGCCTTCAGCGTATCATCAGCCGTTTTTGACTGTATAGGCCTGGCCATGCATATTTACTGAGCACATCGATTACTGTTAGCATGTATCGAATGTTACGGTTCTCTTTTGCGAACGGGGGAGGGAATTCCACGAGATCCGCTTGCCATTGAGAGTCTATCGATGTTACAAAAACGCGACGGCCGCCCGTAGCATGAGAACGAGGTAACGGTTTATGTAGATTATAAGTTAGCTGAGTTTTTAACCACTCCTGCACCTCTTTCTTGGTCACTTTCAGTCTGCTGGCCCGTGCTGCGTCATACAATTTTTGTACACCTCCAAAACCAGTTTTCAGGTTGTAATATAATTCTCTAAGAGTACCTTCGGCTTCAGCTTCCATAATTGCTATATTATACGAATAATTTTATGTCGTACGGATTCCGTAAATGAAATACTAGTTTACTGAATGGCCTACTTTTCAATTGCTTGATTAGGCCCACGACTTCCTGTTCTGACACCTCCATTCCATATTCTTTTATAATAGTTTTGTTGTCTATCTTGTTCGGTGTGTAAAATAGTACTAACATCTGTATGTTTTCCCTAAATGGTTTACTAATACTAGTATATTGTTGAGTCAGAACCCAGACAGATAATCCGTCGTGTCTTGCACTGAAACCAAGTTGGACTAAAACGTTACTGCGCTTCTTCATATCTTTGGACGAGGCGCAGTCATCGAGGATTATTAAAGTGTTCGTTCCAGCCCATTCTTTATGCACGTAGGTTAATGTATCATCCACTGCATCGAGTCCGACTGGAAATATAAACACATTATCATCGGTGAAAATGAATCTTCTATTATACGCTTTATTATTCATGAATGTTGGGCAAATGAATATCACATATTCGAATTTCCTTAAGTACGGACCGGTGAGGAGGTCCAACATAAATTCTGTTTTGCCAGAATATGTCGGTCCAGTTATAATCATGTTGAATGGTGGGGTTACGTATATTGACATTTCTCTGGATCTATATACTGTAAATTAATGAATCTCTTCTAGTTCTTTTAAGTTACTGGTTCGAGTTAGATGAAAACCCAGTCACATCGACAGCATCTGAATGAACTATATAGTTAGTGACTTTATTCCAGTACCTACAATAGTAATGAATATTGCTAAAGATAACAAACCATTTTACCATATTCGTGAATAGGGTCTACGCTGGTCGTAGATGCTGCCCGTTCCGGGGAGGGGAGGGGAGGCCCCCGAGTCGTGTCATTGTGAGGTGGTGGTGACTCTCGGGCTCGTCCTGCCACTTCACAGGATCCCTCCCCTCCTCCCCTCCTTCCATCTCGTGTACAGCACTTTCTCGAACTTCCGTGTTTATATCACCGTTCACCCCGAAGGACATAGATTCTGTTGCGTATTGCAATTCATTATTATAACCCGAGATTAAAGGGCCCGAAAGAATGACCATCTCAGACGGTAAGAGAAGTAAATTTGGCGAAACTGCCATATCAAGTTTGACGCCAGTATTCATTATTGTGTCTTGATATCGCCTATAACTAATTACTTTGTCGGTATTACGAATTTCATCTTCGAGGAGAACACCGAATTCTTTTCGGACTTGCTCTGCACTGCCAGTATCGCCCACTATGGTACTACGAATATTTGCTTGTGCGCCAAGTATGCAATATACGTAGGCTTCAAGGCTTTCATTGAGGCGGGCGAGACCGGCCTTTGTTAGTCCCAAGTCTCCCTTCAGAGGAATGAAACTATTGTATTGTCCCTCCGATCCATCATTTCGGAAGAAATAATAGTGTGGTCTGTCTTTGTCGGGCAGTACATGTTTTTTCTTTCCAAAAATGGTATGTGTATAGAAAACGCCTCCGTCGGCGGAGAGGAAAAAGTCATGACCGTTGTATATCGCTTTTGGCTGTCGAACGGGACCACGATTAGTGTAATATTCATAACCATAACCAAGACCTTTATTTTGACCTTTTCGATAACGAAAGTCGGACTTCGTTGGACTTATATTTCCAAATTCTGTACATAGAAGTTCATATTGGACGAGATTGTATGGATTGTCGCCCGCTTTGAAGGTGGGGGTATCGTCTGGAAGTGCAACGCCCATTTCGTGAAGGATCCGACGTATTGTAAAGTAGTATACATGGAAACGGCAGAATGATCGTATTTGGGGCGGAAATTTCTTATCAAAGAGATGGGCGAATGATATACCACAACCAGTAGTGCTGCACCATACGGCGAAATTCAGTTGCTGGTCCCAATATTTCATATGCGGGCTGCCAGCCAGACATTACTTTCTTTAGCTGATCGATGGAGTGATTACGTTATCTTTAAATATATCCCGTGGATGAAAAGTAAATTTATCTGTCGGCGTTACATATATTTCTAAGTCCATGAGAACACGTTTTATGTCGTTTGGATTGGAAGGAATATCAGAATGCTGTACTGTCGGTACGCTCGTCTTATTCAATTGAAAAGCAACTGGGAATAGGTCTGTACTCATTATTCGTGTTTCTATATACATATAGATTTAAATGGAGGAGAATTTTCCATACTTCGGAATCGTACTAACATTCCAGACCATGTTAATATTATATTTCGGATTCAGGTTTAAACGAATTTTTTATTTTTTACTAAGAATAGATAACATACTGCAAACAATGGAGAATTTAATAAAGTCATCGGCAGCGGCAAATACGACAGCGCCCTATCTGAACGGTTCTGAAGGACCAACCGCAGCGTCGGACAATAATCGATCCATAATAGAGACGAAACGTGAAAAAATACTCTGTGTCATCGCAAGTGGTCAAAGTAAGTTATTTTTTGGTAAGGAGATTTCAGTTGCTGACGTAGAAAAATGGAAAGATGAAACGGTGGTTAAAGCCTTCAAAATGTACGAAGCGAAATACAGTTCTCTTATAAGTGATACCATCACTCAAAGTTTCATAGATCTAGGAGCCCGTGCAATCAGTCAGGTAGTTCCAATCGATGATCGAGATAACTATGCCACTGATCTTAAAAAGGATTTTATTCTAAACAGTGAAATAAAACGATTATCAGGACGGATAGGGTACACGTGGGGGCCCTGATTGCTCTAATTTCCACCGGTTTAATTACGGGTAAACATTTAAATTTTAAAAAAATCGGGTTTAATATAGTACCTGAAATAAATGGATTCAACTTCGACGACTCAGCAAACGGCTCCGCCAGGGACTCCGTCAGGGACGATCCTAACACCACACCGGCACCTCCGACACAGCGCAACATAGAGAAAATGACGTTACGACGAAGCATCCAGGGAGAGTTGCTGCGGGCAAGAAATTAGCGGAATGGAACAGGCAAAACAGGGAGAAGAAACTAAAAGCAATGGAGAGGGAGGGGGGGGATAGCGATGCGGTAGCGACTGAAGCAGACCTACCGCCTACAATGAAAGAACAGTGTGATAATAATTCACGCTGGTATAATAAATGTTATCTTGTTTTAGGAATTGTGGGAGTTTCATTGACTGCATTAGGGCTATATTGGGGGCGTGCTCGGCATATTTGTCCCGTTAATCGATCGAGTCCAGATCGGAAAGATCCTCCCCAAAATAAGAAAGCGGAAAAAACAGAGCCAGTAGCGGCTCCGGGGGCCAGCTCCTCTACATTGTATGAGATGGATTAACTCCCCATATTTTTTATTTTTATTTTTTATTTTATATACTAGTCAGCAATCATGGATATTAAAACAGTTGTAAACACAATGTACGATGGTATTGTAATCGCAGGACTTGCGATGGGATATCTAATGATCTCCAGCAAATTTCTGAAAATAGAGGTTGGCGATCCAAGTCGTCCAAATTTGACTCGATTGGCAAAATTAGGCGGTGCGACTGCTGCCGCGGTAGCAACCAAAGATCTCCTTGAACAGAAAAATATTATTCCTGCAGAACCTTATACTTCGTAATGGGCACCTTCGGAATAATAATAATATTCATCGAACATTTATACTTAGTAATATATATACAGCGCACAACAATGATCATTTGGATTGAAAGCCAAACAGGTGAACCAGTCACTGTTAATTTTTACCCTTGCATTGACACGACACAGTTTACGAAGATAAGACTGCTAGAGTGCGGACTATATAATTCATGGCATAACATAACATCGACGAATAATGTAATAAAATATCAAGAAGGTGACCAACCGAAGAAGACTAAATCAATACGTCCAGGTAACTACAATATCGATACGTTAAACAAAGCAATCGGGTTGAAGCAAAAAATTAATTTTGAAAAACATCTGCCGACAAACCATGTTTATCTAACTTTGGCTAAAGATATTAAAGTCTATTTCAATGCTACAGGTAGCTTCGCCAACGTCGTCGGCTTTTCAGATAAACCTGAGGACAACCCAGTTATAAAAAGTACTATTAGTCCGAAGAAAGTGGATTTCTTAACAGTCACTAAATATATAGTTCATTCAGATGTAGTCGATGTTACTGGAAATTATGTTTCATTTGGTTCGGGTGCCTCCGGAGGATACATACAGGGGAAAGTATCGAACTGTTTACAAATACTTCCCATCCGGGATACGAGAGAAATAAGTGAAAAGGTTACTTACGATTTTAAAAACGGAGCAATTTCTATGCCATTGAGAAAAGGGGGAGATTACATGAATTCAATTCGTATCTGGATAACAGATCAGGATGGGAACATGATCGATTTCAATAACTGGCCAATTAGCTTTTGTATTGAATTGTTGTAGTCCCGAAGCGGGTCCCTACCGGTGTAACCCTATCGGAAGATAAACCATCCCACAACCAATCCTCCAGCAATATAGATCATCTCATATTTCTTTTGCTCAGGACTGGGTTGATAATAATCTGAGAGAATTGAACTGCCCCTTCGGAACGGCTTTGCACCGCTTCTGCTTCTTCCAGGATTTCTGCATCTGTATCTCTTAATTCTACCGCAGCATGCGCATCCTTTGCTTGATTTTCTCTTTCCCAGTCAGCCTGTAGTAATCTTTTTCTGACCAGACGTTGCGATCATGTTCAAATTTTTCTAATGCTTTATCATGTCGAACTTTCTCTTCAATAAGAGCCTCACCATTCCCAGAAAGCTTTTGTCCGATAATATTTCCTCCTGTGAATGCCGTTGCATTTAATACAGCACCGAGAACTGTCATTCCTATTGCTGAAGCCATGACTGTGTATTGTATATTACAAGGTATTATTTTAATTTTCACTGTATATAGGTCCCTACGGAGTATGTCTGATCCAAGTGGCTTCGGTCTAGGTACAATTCGTATGCAAAATCTTGAGCTTGAAGATCTGAGTGATGTTAAAGTTAAATAATACTAAGATGGCTGCTAATCATAATAAGGATTACGTCCTTCGTTATAAAGACCGCGAAAAATATTTCGTTTTAGCCAATGCCGCGGCGCCACCCCACGAACATGCTGTAGAATTTTCCGAACTTAAAGACATTGATGAAACTGTAATTGACGCCACAAAGGCTTCGAATGATTCTACTCCTTTTGCTCTGACATGGATTCGGCTAGTCAGAAATTCATGCCTTATAATGTGCCGCGTAACATCTTAGATATATTGGATAGTGAAATTGCAGGAGGTGTTGCTGAACCACCAGGAACTCCGAATGTGATTTATTTGATAGCAATGTAAACAAATATAAATTGTTAGATTTTCGTAGTTGGCTTACTCCTACAAATCCATACATTGCACTTCTTGGTATACCAATTCATCTTAAAATTAGTCCTCTTAATACAATAATGAAGGCAGATAATACACTAAGAAGGTGGATAAACGAGGGGGAGAATTATTGCTCGTATACAGCTAGCGGAGTTCCAGTTAGATTATTTTGGGACACAACTTTAAAGAAACTGGGTCTTAAAAGTGTCGGTGATGAGGCAGCGAATTAACTTTACAGACAGTAAATCAACAGATGACTGATAATATGAAAATACTTCAACATGGTACAGTTCTCATTAGATGTGTAAAGTTAGCTACTGGAGATGAATTTGACGATTTGGTTGGATATTATGCTATGAAAACAGATAACAGAACAACTTGTGATATTATCATAAGTATTGATAAAGATCGGGGAGGGGAAATGAGTATTGAATGTTTTGTTGGTGGGAATAGAATAGAGAACGACTTAGGAACTACATTTGTACGTAGAGATAAAAGAGTGAACACTTTAGATATCAGTACCATTCATCTGAAACGTCTCATTTTGTTTGAAGTAATGGTCTTTCGTCATATTTTAAGTTCAGAGGAAATTACTAAAATTTTATCTATCAGGTGAACAAGTTCGCCCCGATAGGAACTTCATGTTCAACATCAGCTAGACTCCGCGACCGGCCGGCCGGACTGACAACGAGTGTAAAAGTCCCTTTATATAGGCTAGTTTGATGGTGATGACTCACACGGAATTTCCCGTACACCTTCGGAACGTGTATAAACATGCTCAGCAGGGAATTTCCCGCTTAGTTCATGACAATGCACTGCTGCGCGTGCGTGAGTTCGTATATAGGTCAGGGTCATACTTTAGTTACATGGATGGTTAATTTTTCCTTCGCTTCATGTAGATAAATGAATAAAATGGGGTGTAAAATTCTTACTTCATCCCAGTTGCCCACGTTTACTTTACTACTCATGTTCATAAAGCGTGCAAGTAATCAATGAGATTAACATTTAAATTGGTTATTTTTATCTCCCGAGAGTATCCTTAACAAACTCCTACAGTCATTCTTGCGCCTTGTTGCAATTGTCTCAAACACGTTTAAATTGCCTTGTCGGCACAAAAAATGGAAACAGGATCCAGATAATATGTGCATGACCCGCCGCCAGCACGATCCCTCGAAGTGGGATTTTACATTCGCGTTTTGGGATGCAATTCATTTTTAAAACACGTCACAGAGAAGTAAACTGTGCGCGCAATCAATTGCTGATACTGGCGCGACTCGGAACATTTCGCCAGGACAAACAGTAAAAGACGCGTGTCTTGCATGGCACAGTATGAAAGATGTCTCTGTACACACGGAATCGTGATGGCGAGATGAGGTAAACATGTTGGAGTCCGTCGTACGCGATACTCATTAACTGTCTGTGACGTGCAGCTCTGATGACGAGCGAATCAGTCAGTCCGGGCGATGTTAAAGACTTTTCTTATTACGATCATAGGTATTCAGCGTCTCGTAATTAGTTCTGTGTGCTTTTAGTTTAGCAGAGAGTTGAATAAAAAAAAACAGCTCGTCTAATAATCTCGATGCAGGAACCGATTGTAATTCTTGTCACGACAACGCCTTGGGGTAAAGGAGGTATAGTCAGTGTACGCGGGGACAGGGTCACGTCGGTGGGCAGATGCATTTCAGTGGTACCACGCGTACAAAGGTGATTGCTCCATTGTATGTGTGTTGTGAAACATACACCGCTTTACGGTCATGGCTAAAGCTTGTCATCTTGATGGGACATTTAGCATTCAATTTACTTTTGCACTATACGACACTGCAAAATTAATCGACTTTTTTTTAATACGGCTGGATATTAAATTTTGTTTTGTAAAAAAAGGACATTGATTTTTCACTTAGAGAAAGCTAGCGTCGTGTCAGCCTTCGCTCCAGCACACAGTAAAATTGTGAACACAGATGACTTACAAAAATAAAACCCTGCCTTTTAATATACAATCACATACATGTGACGATAATAATTAGTTTTTGATACGGTAATTCAGTTACCGGGCAAAAAAACCGCCAAGTCTTTCGAGAGAGCCGTTTCAAATCAATAACACGAACGCCGAAATTGACATGGTTTTAAAACTATGTATGAGTAATTTATTTTCGCGTTGTTTGATGTAATCACCATATTGCTTTTAGCCCACGGTAGATTCTCGAGGGAAAGATATAATTTTGTTTTCTATAATATTCGGATCTCGTCGAACGGGTTCGGTAAACGATATTGATTCCTCGACTGATGCAGAAACGCAGCATTTCCAGCGAAGTGACTATAATAAGACTACACGCGTATCCACCTGATGTACAACACCATGCAATATCACGCATCTTTTTGAAAACTACGAAACACACTCTCTCTCTCTCTCTCTCTCTCTCTCTCTCTCTCTCTCTCTCTCTCTCTCTCTCTCTCTCTCTCTCTCTCTCTCTCTCTCTCTCTCTCTCTCTCTCTCTCTCTGTCTCTCTCTCTCTCCCCCTCTCTCTCTCTCTCTCTCTCTCTCTCTCTCTCTCTCTCTCTCTCTCTCTCTCTCTCTCTCTCTCTCCCCCAACCCAACGCCTCTTTATGTGGCGCCACTTTCATCCTCTTATCTCAGTTTCTTCCAAAATCATCTGAACGGAAAATTAATAAGTACAGCTGTTTCCATGGAATTAAAGGTCACGTGATTCAAGATTGGAGTCAGGACGGAAGAACAAGAGCGCAGTTTAATCTCTGCGATACGGGCGATGGAAAACATTGCACGCAGTTATCCCGCACTAGCTCTCCGCGATAAAACTCGAGGTCTACGGCCGATTACGCAAACCAGCTGGACTCTGCACTGATAAAGAAAGGGGTTTTAGTCAATAAAGAACTAATTTATAGATGCAAAACCAAGATTTGCAGCTAAAAGCCTTGCTGGTAAATTTCCGCTTGAGTCGCTGTCACTCATGTTGTTCTTCTGTCAACACCCTATCCCCACGTGATTAATTATTCACGATGGGAGAAAAAAAATCGCTTTTGCATTGCCAACGTTTCCAAGAACATCAAACGGCAATGAAAACTGTATAATTGAGTCGGTGGGACTCTCAATTCGCTAATGAAAGCGATCTTGGATATGTTCTTCTTTAATCCCACGGTGAGCAAACCAAAACTTGATACCCTCGCTTTGCGATTAACTGTCAATTTCCGTTGTTTCTCGCAATTCGAAGCCCAAATTTGCACGCGATAGAAATGGTCAAGACATGCCCGCAGTGTAAACCATTCCGTCACATATATATAGCATTTCACTAGCAGAGGGGCTAGGTTGACGAAAATGTGTGGCGCTTGAGTTTAAAAGACAGACAGGAAGCGCACAGAGTTCTCAAAATTTACAAATGTGTACTCGCCGAGTCACAAGAACACCACGCGCTTATTTTGCGCCACAACCATCGGCATCACTCACCGACGAAAAACGATCAGATTACCCGAGCTATTTACACTGACGGATAAAGCCATCAATTTTCACCAGTTACGGCCGAGTTCTCTTCTTTACGCCGATATTTGCTCAAGATTTCGTAATGGAAAGATTTTTTTCCATCGATGGACGCCATATGTTTGAAAAGGCACGACAGAAACGTCATGTTTTTAAATTACCTGAGCGTTATCCTCAATTGTGTTTGCACTCAATCTGTGTCTTATACAAATACCCAGATATGCGTGTGAGTCACATTTGAATATGCTGCTGCTGTCAATCTGCGGTGAAAGTTGTTTGTCTTTCCGCTTCCCTCCAACCGAACACGTTTTTTTCTGGCCACCTTCGCCCCTGGGAACAACGTGCAGATTTACGAGAGTAATGTACAGGAAAAGACGTCTTTACTGGAAAGGCGGGACGTACATTTTTTAGAATTATGGCCGCTGCTCAAGAAACTCGGTCAATCAAAGCCGATGGCCATCCCGTATTGATCATATTACCCAAATTCGACACCTATGAGTCAACGCTAAAACTCTCGCTCGTTCTCGAGATTCTTATCCAACAATAATGGCTGCTTACAGTACCCCCAACCCCCTCCCAACCTCCACTCCCTCCCAACCTTCTGCAAAACAGTTTTAGTGTTCTGAGCAAAACGTAGGAGTAAAGAAATTGACATTTAAAACGGTAGTAAACCGGTTTTTTTTGAAACCCCTCATAATCTATCCCCACAGTCTTACGTAGAATTGGACATGACGTCACAAAACGAGTACGGTACATTGCACATTTTTGATGCTGATTTGATAGCATTTTAGTAAGCTATCGTACATGAAGTGACCGTCTGTATACTCGTGTACAGTACAGATTTACACTTTTGGCTTTTCAATCGATAGCAACTCATATCTATGCCCTCCTTGGGACAAATTTCACAAGCAGTCATCTATTACTTCTAAAGTTTTCTTTTCATATGCGGATGTTCATATGCTCAGCTTCATTCTGTCCATTTTGAATATAATTGTAAGCTCTCTCATCTCTAGTCTCTAAAGACATGTCATGTTATATGCCGCGCTATTCGCTAAGTCATGATATACATGTAACAGGATGTGACGTGCGTGACTTGATATGACAGGACGTGACGTAATGTGACAAATGTGATGTGGTGAAATATGACGTGATGTTATGCGATGTTATATGATGTGATGTGATGTGATGTGATGTGATGTGATGTGATGTAATGCAATGTGACAAGACATACGATCGTGTGGAGTAACAAAATTAAGTCACTACATGTAATTACAGTACCATATATGATACCATATTGTATCATTCCACATCGTGTAATCGTATTGACCTGAACTGTGCGGATATGATTTTTACGTTATTTTTCTGACAAAGAAAAACGTCCCTCTTTCCACTTTGTACTAGGAAATCTTGAATATATTCAAATAAATTGGAAAACTGGTCACATAACTTTTACATAAATGTGCGCGCGCACGCCTCGCATCGTTGACTTCAAAAGAGATGTGCGTGACAGGGGCTGGTATTAAAATGCGTCATCGTTGGTCGTTACTGGAGAATGCCCCAAGATAATTGTGTTTGTAAAATTGGTCGTGAATTGCCCTTTATGTGCAGATGTAAATGTTCATTCTGCACCAAAGTAAACGCGGGTTATATAACCGAAATAGATGTACTGTATAATACGGGCGATTTCCCGGGGATGTGAGCAGAGCGATTCACTTAAATATTAAAAGTAGAAACATCTTGCATACGCATGGCCTTTATGTGGTATTAACAACTGAGTGTTTACATAATGCAAAACGAAAATGTTTTACGATCAATGCTGAAAGATGGGTGTTTTGGCATATACCGTGACCAATCATTCCGATAACTACCCATGGAGTCGCGAATCTCAACTGTCTGCGACTTTAATCGTCTCGTCTCCGTGACCCCGAGGGATAAGACTCGCTAAAAGAAGAAATTGGATCCATTAGCCCTGCCTGAGACAGTCAGAAATGACACTCCCGATTGTGAGAGAAAAGCTGTTGTAAAGTAAAACGTCCTTCAATTATTGATGGGTTTGCAATTTCAGGTGGAAAGGTACGGCAGAAATTCCATAATAAAGTCCTGACTATTGGAGCGGCAACTTCGGCTGCATTTATCGTCTGGTTTGGCCCGCTCTGTCGACAGCGTTTCCAGAAAATGAGAAGTTTACCTTCTATCACCAGAGTGTCGATGGTGGACCCTCGGAGATGTTTTGGAATGCAACACCCAAACGGTGCTCACCTTGGCTACATTGACACCGGTCATCGAAATGGACACAGCCGATTTTCGCATATCGCTGAAAATGCCTCAACATGATTTATTTAGGTATTTAGGGCCGTACGGCGTCGACGATGAAGATTTGTCCCACTGGAGACTCGTGGTGTCCCTGCACTGTGCAGGGGTTCTGTACTGCAACTAGGACTCAACATCACTGTTTATAAGGGGTTTTTAAATCATAATAAGAATATTCAAAAAAAGCAAAACTTCTTAAGTCGTCCCATGTTAATAATTACATTGTCATGACAACTTGAGTATGAAAACAGCATTTTGAAGTTTTCCCACCGGCTGTATTACTCATCAAAACTATACCATATTTTAAAGTTCCCGCGACAACTTTGGTGTTCATCAAAAACTAGTTTGCAAATAAGTTAGAGAGTTACATTCGTACCAGAGTTGAAGAAAACTCGACACGGTAGGGCAAAAAAAAAGTGTCACTCATCTTTCAGCCCAACTTGCTTTCACAAGATGCCACAGTCATAATATGTCTGACCAGCACCTGTGTTCGTGATCACCTTATCAAACCTCTTCAAAACCAGCTTGTCAAGCGCAGTATTACTGCTTTGAGCATTCCGAAAAATCACGTCTGTCGAATGATGTTCCCCGGTGGAGATTAAATCGTTCTTCTTTTTTTCCATTTGGATTTGCTCGTCTCAATAACAAGAAACTTAAGTCGTTTTCCAATATCAACAGAAACTCACAGAGCGGCGGAAATTGCCCAAATATCCCCCAGCGTTGGAGACATGGCCAGTATTATTCATAGAGCATTATTTTGCGGATTGCTTGTCAGGTTATTCAAGGGGAGCTTGTCGCCATGGATTGGATATCGCTCCGCAATATTGCCGCGGTTATTTAGTAATTTGCAAAAAGAGATTGAACCAAAGAAAAGAAAGGATTTGTTGTAATCAGTGAAGAGCATTAAGGGACGTGTAAAGCCAATTTACTGTGTAGGAGTATTTGTGTGATGTCATCTGACTATACAGGAGTTTTACTTTCAATAACAACAAGTAGCATATGGCAATTTCTATATTCTGGTTCACAAGCGAAATAATGTTCGCTTGTGATTCGTGCGTTTCGCCGACAAACGCCGTCAAACAAACGGCGGTATTAATCAGTGTATTGCCATGCAGAGGCCTGCTAATAATGTAAGGTTTATGGTCATTACTTGTCTTTTTTTTCAACAGAATTAATTGCTTGTAGACATCACTTGTTCGGTATAAGATAGTTGTTGCGACGAATTACCATATTTGATAAGACAGAAGTCTCGGTGGCTGACCAATCGGTGCGGAGGTTATTTGTTTCCGATGATTTGGCTTTTTACTAGCCATGACTCAAAAATTCAGTCATGTTCGGTGTGCATGTGATCCGCCGTCTCCGACTCCCGAGTAGGGGTTCGCTGCGTACCCATACAAAACTGAATCTTTTAGTCTATACCTGTTTTATCCGTGTTTAGAATCGCGCAGGTCCCAAATAAAGAAAGAACACTTGTTCACATGGACCTCGCATATCGAGTCACTACGGAGTCGCTGTTAAAATACATTAAATCGGGTTTAAGAAGTTAATACGAGAATGTTTTATTCCGTGCAAAACTTTTTTGTCGTGTAGTATCAACACGAGCAATTTCCTATAGCGATTGCTTGTTAACCTTTCTTGTCCCTTCTTCCGAGCACTTAGTCTAGTCTCCTCACAAGCTTATGTTGCTCAGAAAGTAGGAAAGTCGTTTAAATTCTACCTGCATATTTCAGTACATTACAAATCTCCACTGTAATTGCACCGAGAATTGAACGATATTTGATACTTTTGCTGTGCGCCGAAATCCAAGATGGCCGATCGGCGGCTGTCTCTCATTTGCCAGAGTGAATGTGTTCGGCGGTATTTCACACAATGACCAATTTAGATCAACGCTACAGGAAGGACAAGATTTATTGTATGTCTATCAACCTGCACCAAATTGGTTGCATTGCTGTTCAATCCGTTGTGTTTGATGGACGCGTGTCAAGAGAGACATTTGTGAGGGAGAAGGCACCTCGAGGGCAGATATGCAGACTATCAAATTTTTACAATACCTTTCCGGTCTACCCGCTTGTAGGAAGGTAATTTTGAAGCTTATGGAAAAAGGAAGAATTTCGACGGTCTTAGTTTTTTGAAATTCGAAACTCTTTTTCTTATATTTTTCCATAGATTTATCACGAGAATTGCGGCCGTTTTGAATTTTAAATATCGGTGCAGGCCAAATGTTTCTCTAGTTACAAACTTTGCACCGTGATCCTGAATTGTATTCTTGATTTGGTAAGAGAATAGTCGCAGGTTTCATTAAGAAAAGTTAAGTTGAGCAAGTCTTTCACTTTCGAGGAGCATACTAACTTAAGCTGTTTCTTCGCTACGTTCATATAGCCTATGTACATAAAATTCAAAGCGCGAAGTCGTTACCCAATTCACCGTTTTGCTAATCATGGTATCGATTGTGAACAATTCACATGCACTATATGTTTTCATTGTTAGCAAACTTCAAATTCACAGATAACGGTATTGCTTTTGCCAAGGTGAAATGTATTCAACAGTACACAATCTACCTCAAGAGATATAGAATGTTAACAAAAATGATCATTCGCAACGTGTCCCCACCTCATATACTAAACAGCGGAAGTTCTCCTCTAAACTTGGAAAACTCTGCATTCCTCGAAATTCACCCTTCAAAACGTTGGCATACGTCGGGTAATGCTTCGGAAGGCCTTGGACTCGTTGTTTCTCCAACAACGTGTTGATTGCCAAATTCGCCCAGCTCCGCAAGCGTCTGATGGCGCGATGCTACACTTGTCACGTACACAGACCTCGCATCCATTTCAAACTTGGCGGGAATTCTTCCGGGTCGTATGTTCAAGTTGCCTTGCACAACACAAATTGGCACTGCGCGGAAGATTAAAGGTCGTATATATCAAAACTTTAAGGTTATAAAAATGCCAAAAGCCTCCGCTGACGCGCTTATGCGAAAACAGTGATATCCCGAGAGATACCGCACGAAAAATTAACCCGTCAAGCTCCCATCCCGTCATATCAATACTTAAACATGAAGAGACAATTTTTGATACACGCTGTCTGTATATTGTACACCATTAAAGCCAGAGCATACTCAGCAGAGCACTTATTTATAGGCTATTGTGATGTCTCTTGCGACGACCGTTCAGTGTATCAGTAGCTTCCCTGACGCTACCATCGGGACGTGAGAGGCTTGCCGTGGGAGTGTACATGTACAAAAGGTGAGAAGAGATGCTTACTGAAATACCTAGCTTTCTGGCGCCAGCAGTCATGATATCACAGCGTAAGTATCATGGCGAACTAAAATTACCAGTAATATCAGTATTAACAATCTACACTTGGGCATAACTTTGCATTTCACGGCAATATGAGTCAGTATATTATTAACAATATGGGGGCTGAAATTGATGCTTTAAAATTTGTGTAAAGTGTAAGTTAGGGCAACTTTGGAATTAGACGTCTGGCGAGAAATGACCTGAATACGTAACTACTGGCACACGCTTACGTCACGCGTCAGAATTTGCCCAAAGGAAATCAGGTGGGGTTTTTTTTCGGCAGTGTGGCATATTCAAGTCATTCTTACCCTCTTCAGAAGCACATAAATTTAAACATGTCGTGTACGATTACAAAGTCCGGTATATTGCATCAACTTCTAGCACCCAAAAAGGTACATTAATGTCAGACAAGCACGAGTCAGAGCAATTTGTAGCGCCTTATGGTTTGAGATGAAACGATAGCGATCCTTGCACCTGCTATGATCAATGCAGTAAGTCGCTCAATTTCAAAACATGTCACGTCCGACGTTCCTGAGCCTGTGTACGTTAACCGCTAGTCTGACTGGAGAAAGAGTTTGTGCGACGGAACCCTTGTATGTTGGAGCGTTCGCCAACCACTTTTACCGTCATTCAAGAGTAAGGACATAAACAAGGATTAGAAAAATCATATTTATATAGTAGTATTTGTGACAGAAAAAAAAACAGAACAGAAAAAAATTGATTGAAATTCAATATCGATCAAAGACTTGTGAAAAGAGAATGGGACAAAAATAAGGGCGTATGTAAATTATGTATTTCAGGTCGAAAAATGTGCGTTTTAACGTTTGTGATACATACATACATACATACATACATACATACATACATACATACATACATACATACATACATACATACATACATACATACATACATACATACATACATACATACATACATACATACACACATACATACATAAATACATAATACTATATGTACATCTATCTATATATAATATACATATTGCATGTATGTATATATATATATATATATATATATATATATATATATATATACTGTATCTATCTATATATCCATATCTATAATATAATACATTATATATAAAAATATATATATATAAATATATATATATATATATATATATATATATGTGTGTGTGTGTGTGTGTGTGTGTGTGTATGTATGTATGTATGTATGTATGTATATCAAATGCATTAATCCTCGAATACGTACAACACGTAAGAGTGTTGCGGCGTAGAGCATGTTCTCATATATTCTACTGACTCCTAAGGTCTTGCTATGCGCGCGCGTATATCCGATGCATACACAGAAGTGTAAAACATCAACTGAAATGGCGAAAAAAGATAAAGCGCTGACGATAAATCTTCCCTCAGAGAGAAAATAAGCTTAGATATGTAACAAAATGTATGTTTATCCGCCCACTTCATTTCCTGGACCGATTTCATTTTACCTTCTCATTTACGAAAGCTACATGTAAGGTGTCATCTGTGAAAGCTGTACAGAGACGCCGCAGCCCGGAGCTGTAACATTATTCTGTCATTTTTTAAATAAAGAAGTAAATCATTTCCAATTCACACGTATATTGTTTAGATGTTGATGAGCACTCGAGTAAAAGCACCGGTCTATTATTTTTTTCCGACTTAACCACAACTGCAGAAGGCGACGATCGGCCATTTTCCCGGATACCGCACGTCGACGCCAGTGGAAGTAGCTTGGGTTGACTCTGGTTGGCTGCTGTTCACGTGTGAGGCTTCGACCGAATGAGAGGTTTAGGTCTTAAAAATTTCGACATAAAGATATAATGTATTACGCACTTGAGAAAACGGTACACAAGATCATCCTTGTCACTTTTCTTCGATGTTGGCTCTCTAGCCTTTTCTCGGACATGATAAAGACTGACTATTTGTCATTACAGAATCCGGCACACGCTCTGTAAATGTCAAAAGTTAAGGGTGTGGATACTCATAGGAACAGATAATGGATGTCTCGATGACATAACTGTCACGGAATAAAATCGATACGCTCTCACACAGTCACTTTGAATACAGTTCGGAAGTGAGCGTGTTAAAACTAACCCCTTTTAGTCAATGAAAAGCGTGTGATTTATCCAAATATTTACCAGTGCTGCCATTTACAGAAGCCGTTTGCCGACCAAATAACCAATAAACATCGATTTGTAATGATGACAGTCTAATGTGAGACGTCGGAGCACAGAACATGATCTCACTCCATCCCCCCATCCCTCACGCCCCCGATGGTTTGATGTTGTGTTACAGGACCAGCAATGCTAACTTTCGGTGACCCCGATTTCTTGTTCTACTCCCCAAGGCATGTTTATATACACAGTATTCAGCTTGTCAACTCAGCCCGTACATGTACAGATTGTTGTTGTTGACACTTGAATTCTGGTCCGGACTGGAAATCAAATGTAAACAATAACAGTGTATTTTACACACATAGACGCCATGGTGACAAGCTAAATAGTGGGGCCTTTCAACATGCTTTTTAGGAGTAGAACGAGAACTTGCAATTGATAAACAAAATAAAAACAATGAAAGGAAATCATCAAAAATCAGAGTTACTGGCCCTTTTTATACAGGTTTTTGTCAGATAAATGAAATGCGCCATTTAGCGACGGGAAAGTTCGACGTACAGTATATACTAACTAGTAACGTACCTGAGTTCGAACAAGTCGAGCTACGATATTAGTAAATTTACGAGACGAACTGTAGCCACGGCATTCCACACCTGAAGATTTACTGTGATCCCTGCATGCAGGGTTGAATCGGAAGATCTGTGTCGTCGAGGCACACATTCGTAACTCGACACACATCAGGTTGCGATCGCCTGAGGGGGCAGGGCTTTCCAGACGCTACTGCAGCGTAAAAAGTCGATAGAATCTAAGATGACGAGACAAACAGCCAGCCAGCAGTACGTCAGTGAAAAAAATATATATAATTAACTCTCCGTGTGAATGGATTATTAAGTTTCAAATCTGCGCAGAATATATTGACCAAAAAACCGAGATTTAAGAAATGGAGGCCTTTTCGATAGCCCCGGGTTGTACATGCCATTCATAAGTTCTACACGATATATAAGACATGATACGTTACATAATTAGTTTTCGTGCAGTGAAACAGTGAACCCAAACTGGGAAAACACAGTACACATAGAATAAGGGTACTATGGTAGTGAACTGCACGCGTGACTCACATGGCAGTGGTGCCAATTAGGGACTCATTTCTCCGTCTATCACGTGACGAACAAAAGGGGAAAAAACTACAACGGGTGTACGCACTCAAACTACCGTTGTTTGCTTTGAAACGACACTCAGTCAGTCAGTCAATGTTGCATCTGAACTTCAAACGTTTACGGCTACAAAATGTCGACACAGCGATTATGACTGATGTTTCGCATTGCTCATGCAAACACAGAAAGCCTTTGAGAGTGACATTACAATGTTCTCGAGTCTTTCTCGTACCCTCGTCTTTTACCTACTAGCTGGCGTTCTTAAGGGAACACCAAACATAATGAAACTAACACACATAGCAAAAATTGAACCATCGCTTTTAATATGTAATCTAGCCGTCTGGTGATGTGGCATTTTAATCGCGTTTGCCAAGCTTTTGATATGTGATATCTACTGATAAGAAAATAATTTGATATTTCTGTGGATAGGGAATGCGCCGAGTCTCCGATAAATGAAAATAAATGCCAAAATGTAAATTAATGAAAAAAAAGTCTCGCTTCGACCTAGTCAATCTCAGGGCCCAGGACCGGGAAAATCTGACTCAGCTATTGATTTGCATGGTTTCTTTTATATCAACGATAAGAATGGAAAACCCGCTGAGAAATTTGTCAATTCAGTGGAAAGATTGCAAATCAGGTCTGATCGAGACATTGCCAGAAAATCGCAAGTGTTATCTGTATCTTTCGGTTGGATGCATCACTCTTTGTACTGAAGAGTTGGCTGGGCTTTTTTCCCCGTGTGTGTGTGAGTACGTGCCGTTGGGACCTCGCGTAATATACGGCGATACCAGGAAGTTTGTGGCTATTAGCACAGAAACTGAATGCGGTAGCATATCTCAGCATAGGAGCCAAATATGAATTCCAATTATTAAGATTTAAAGTGATCGTATCGCATCAAGTTGATTACAACATTGCTTCTGGGCCCAGGTGTCGCTCATGTCTTTTTATTTAAAACACATATCCATAGAAACTTAAGAAATTTCATATCTGTACACACGCAGCATTTATCAAGTTTTGGGAACTTCCTGAGCTGAAATGACTCGGCTCGTGACGTTGAGAAGATTACTTCTTCAGTATATGTACTTAGAACTGTCAATTGTGCCCTCCAGTTCATTCATTTAAATAGTCAATTTTGATGACAACACCGTCTTAAATGGTAATAACCTATGTTTCTTTTAAAAACACACAAATTAAAACATTATATGGTATCCCTTGCTTTCTGTTGTATGTCATCTTGCTAAAAATACTTGATTTTATTGCGTGCGTTGGCGTGTACAGAACTTCGATCGCTGGGAGATACCCTGCCAATGGTGATGTGGCTTAGTGCATATGGAGCTGTCTTGTTTGATGTAGTAGGGAGGGGGTCATCTGGAGTAATGAAGGTTCCTACAGTCAAAACAACAACTCAACAGTGTCACTGCATAATTGCTGGGCACCATCAGTGGTACCCGGAGTCAACAATTGCCGACCAATCGATTTTGACAAAAAAAAAAAGCGAGCTGGGAAAGCCGTCAATTAGGAACGAACTTCTCATCGTTTTAGTTGCCAGCAATTTGAGGCTGACAGCTTTCTTTCGTTCAAGAAAAAAAAACAAACTCATGGTCGCTGAGATGACGAGAGGAATTCTGTTCAATGTACTGGTGCATGTGAAATGTGTTCGGCTATAGACCATGCATGGTTAAACTGGCAGACGTATATATTGTGCGTTAAAGGCATGTTTCTTTATCGAACTTTCCCAATATCTGCACTGTGACACTGAACTTGAACAGAAAACAACGGACTCAACCCTGTTATCTTCCTCTCGCCATAACAAACGCGGTATATTTACCTTGGATAAAAAAAATACCTTTAATTTACTGTCTCTGTTTGCCTTTTTCTCTGCTCAACAAATGCATGTGTCATTATCAGATCATCTGTGCTGAAGCAAAATAATACATCACACTCACTTTCAATGGAAAACAAAAGACTGCCACGCCCTTGAAATAATGTTGTTATCACCCTAAAAAAACACAATCCTATAGGAATAAAAATCAAGCCTTTTAGGATGTTATTAAGTTTTTAGGATATTCTCGTACATGCTGCTGGCGATCAATCATTCTGTCAATCGTTTATCCGAATAAATGTGAATCCAATCACTCAGGGTATATCTGTCGCGTCACAAACTCATGCACTTCCACGTCCATGTGTTACTAAACCTTCGTGCGTATATTGATCGATCCCGCCGTTGACACGTCGTTGTCGCCCGAGGTCGGCAAGAGACTGGTGTGTACCCTTGTTACGGCCGATGATTTGATGTGTGTTCATGACCAGGGGTCAGTGCACTCGTATATTTGTCGGCGTTCGTTTTCCATCTTTCCCCATGGATACAAATCAATTTCCGGCAAGCCAGAGAAGACGACCTTTTGAAAGACAAACTCGTGCTATTCAAGTGGGCCAAAAAATCTTCTCTTGTTACTGTGTGTGATTCTAGAAGTCCTTGTAAGGGCTGAGACACAGTTTCCATGGATTTCACGCTCGTGTGTCTCTAGGCGAAGCGCATGGGTCACGATCATTTGCGAAATTGCTTTTCATGTTCAATGTCACAGATACGAACTGCCATCCTCTTCGAGATCGAGAAGTGATGTGCGCGCGGTTTTAACACTTCAGTGTGGCCATCGTACGCTACTACAAGACCGGCAATATGTTTAACTGTCAATTCTTGAGTGGATAATCCGGGATTAAAAGATCACATCAAAAGTGGACACGTATTTATAAAGGTTAATTTTGAGGCAGGTAAGAATCAAGTTTGTTTTGTTTTTTTTACTTTCGATAAACAATCAAACCCTGTTTCCGTCTTTTTTGTTTTTTTTACTTTCGATAAACAATCAAACCCTGTTTCCGTCTTTTTTTAACGAATGAGTACGTCGACGTTCAAGAAATTCAAGAATCCACATTATCAGTCTACGTCTCCTGCATTTTTGACAGATGTAACATCCAAGTTCGTTAAATTGAACAACATATCATCCCCAAGCCACCATGTACCTTCTGATAAAAAAAAACAGCAATGTACACAAAAGTACTCATATTTTCTTACACGTACGTACATCACACACATAGATACATAGATACATAGATAGATACATAGATAGATACATACATACATACATACATACATACATACATACATACATACATACATACATACATACATACATACATACATACATACATACATACATACATACATACATACATACTATTAACTATTAACAATTTTCCCATGATGATTCAAAACAAGATATATCTGTACATTTTTATATATTTGATAATTTGTTACATACCTTACTTTGCTTGAAGTGGGAGGTAAAATGTCAGTACAACACTACAAGAAATACGATTTTTGGATTTTATCGAAAATGTTGATTCACTACATATGGTAGTCTATGAGAAAACTATGAACATTTTTTTTACAATATAAATCAAGCCATATTTGTTCATTTATAGACATTGGATAATTGATATAAATGTACTTGATTAGAATATGATGCTTACAAGTGCATATGTGTACAATAAATTTGATTTTGGAATTTCACGAAATCATAGACGGTTAAACCACTTTACGTGAGAGTCCATGAGAAAACATCGAACAATTTCTCTCCGACATGACTAACAATGTCTGTGCATATATGGATGTTGTACATAGATGTTGGATAATAGATATAAATGTACTTGATTAAAATAGGGTGGATACAAGTGCATATGTGTACAAGAAGTTTGATTTTAGAATCTCACCGAAAATGTTGATTCACAATATACATGGCAGTATTGCTGTGAAGTTTCTTTACACAACTCATTCAGACTTTGCATCCATCATAAACTTAGCAATGTAAAACGTGAATCTCCCCCAGGCTAAATTTGTAAAATTTGACCCTCCAAAAATTCCTGCGGCCCACCCCACCTCATAATAACTGAAGGCTCACTAAATTCAGATTCAATCCTATGCCCGAGATAGACGTGACAAGGGAATTTTCATGTGTTGTTTGTCTGGAGATTGCTGTACTTTACTTCTATCACTGTTTCATATTCCTATCTTGAAAGATGGCCAATTATCTTCTTTGCTTTATTAGAAATAGTCAACTGTCAGTCACTTGTAGCACAGCACAGCGTCATAACGTTTCCAAACAAATTCACCTCTGACCGCTTTATGTCACGAATAGGCCAAACTCGTGAACTAAATATTACACTCTGCCCACGTTTGCTTTGCCATGACGTCACACATTCGCTTCCTCTCTGTTTGAAGTGCTGCGTGTAACATGAAATGTCGACCATTTATTTACCTTAAACACCTGGGTTTGCTTGTTCCTTGTTCTTCCCGGTTAATCATGTCTCCTCTGTATTTCTCCGTGATCTACCGTACACCGTCATAAAATTCCGAGTATCTGTTTTTGGCGCCCGTACTACGCGGTGCAATTGCCCCACTACCAATAGTATTGCAAGGACTCCACATGGAACCTTTACGTTTTATTAATTGAGAACGAAGTGGCATTAGCGGATGGCTTCAGACAAAATAAATGTAATTGATTGTACTTTTAAAGAAGCAAACCATATATCTAATTAGAAATTAGAGACAACCTTTATCTGATTTCTGTACTTCTTTGGCTTCCAATTCTCAGTGTTGTTAGCTGCGTTTAGTATTTAAAAGGATGATGTGTGTAACTTTCGAAAATATCTCCATTTTTTTCATATAATTATATATATATATATATATATATATATATATATATATATATATATATATATATATATATATGTAATATATATATATATATATATATATATATGTATGTGTGCGTGTGTGTGTGTTGTGTTTGTATGTATATATTCTTATTAATTTTTTATTAATGTATTTATTCATTCATTCATTTATTTATTCAATTATTTATTTATTTGTTTATCTATTTGACCGACGAGTCAACAGGCTCAAGGCGCAATAACAGACTTCGATAAATACACAAACAGCAAACAAACAAACTCATAAAAACAATAAGAGTGTTACAATAGAATGAAATTTACAAAAAGAACAGATTTTAGCTTTTTTTAAAAGCAAAAGCTATCTGAGGCACAAACTATCGACGGAAATGTTGTTAAATTGTAACAATCCTAGAATGAATTCAAACTTTACCTATATTTAGCCTGTATCGTTGAAAAATGGCGTTCTAAGCTGTCTTGTTGGAGAAGAAAATGGCAGATGAAACATGTGAGACAAGAGATAGGAACAAGAAAATCTGCCCGGAACGATTCCATGCAAAAATGTCAAATCTAAAACTTGACAGAGGAGGAGGATTAAAAAGCATACAAGACTGCACGTGCATTTTACTGTTACCGCGCGCAGCGAACTTAAAACTTAAGTTTTGAGAAGAATTGCACACCCAGGGACTTTTTTACACTTCTGCTTCCTAAAGTAAGTCGAAATTCAACATGTAATGTTATTGTTGACAAATGAGTTCTAGTTGGGAATAAAATTCACCCATTGTCAACAATGCAACAAAAAAATTAGAAAAAGCTATTAAAAAGAAATTCAACATGTAATGTTATTGTTGACAAATGAGTTCTAGTTGGGAATAAAATTCACCCCATTGTCAACAATAACGTTTAGGGATTGCACACATACAGGTTGTAGGATCATGAAAAGAAACTGTATTTTACATATATAATAAACATATTTGGAAAGATACAAAACGCACAGCTAATGGAATATTATGTATGTTTTCGTTCTGACTTGCCCATTTGTTTCTCTACGTCCATGCAGATTGATTCAATAAATTCTTGGATCTACAAGGTTCACTTGGATGTTGTCAAAGGGTATCTCTCTTCGCCTGTGTCAAGTGCATTTAATTAGGGTCATACTGGGCCAGATGATGCACCGGAAAGCACCATCGAAATTAAAAAAACTAAACTAAACATATATCAGGTTCTTTTTGCTAGTGTCTCCTTTATCTATAACGCTCCAAGGCATCTTTTTTGTCGGTTCGTATCGAAGGACGAGGCTAGAGACTGAGCGAGACATAAACCCGCCGCAGGGAAAACAATTTGTCATGACAATCTTTCTGGTGAACTTCTCTGTCTCTTTCTAAGAAATCTTAGCATCTCCGGATGAAATCTCGGCTGCGTTGCAAATTACCTTTGGCTCGCATCTGAGACCATTTTTTATGATTAATGAAGATTACAGGAACTTTAGTCCTCAATCACTAAAAGTTTACTCAGTGAAAAATCCAGACGCGATTTATGTGTCGTTCTGCCCGGTGCATTACTTAATTAAGGTTGCCAGTTGTCTTGTTTTGAGAAGGGTTTCCTCATGTCTTCCGGACAGTAATCCTCAAACACAAAGATGATCCATGGCGAACCGCTTTCTACGAAAGCAAAATTACAGGGTACATACACCTGTCTAGGTACCTAACAGGTGAAACAGAAAATTGCGACGGAAAGAGGGCAAGTTCCACCCTGCTGAACCCCCGACACGCCCCTCCGGCATAAATAGAGCAGGCGAGTGTTTTATTTTAGAGTGCTCTGGTCGATATTGGATTACTGGTACATTGTAATCACGGGTGAACCAGGCATCAGGGAAACTGCACAGTGCAGTTCACTTCGGCTGTGTAATGGTAACGTCACGACGAGTATTCGAAGGCGGAATTATATTTGAAACCATCCCATATACTCCTCCTTTTCGATATGAAAAGGTCATTTTTCCGGGCAGGAGCTAAATGTCGTTCCACTGTTGTCAAAGTCGACTTATTACAAGTCCTACTTACCTAGATTACGCATTCAGTCGGGCCATACCGCTCGCAATTACTGTCGATGTAATGTAAGGAATGTTTTCACAGTGAGAAAGAAGAGCTCTCTGTCAAGATCTCATTTTGAATTGCCCATGAACTAAGGGACTGGACATAAATTACGGGGGATGGGTCGCCATTTTTCGCGCAAGCATTTTGGAAGGGTCATAAAATTTTGTGCAAGCCTACTGAGGAGGGTCACCTTTTTTATGCATCAAAGCTGAAATTGCATGTGCACGTATTGAAGAATATGGAATACTGTAAAAAGAAAAAATACCTCCTGGCACTTTCATTTTCTGCCATTTCCATTTTCGGCACGCCCTTTGGGCGCAAGTTTAAGGGTATAATAAACACTGTATTGATGATCCAAGCAGCCTCATCGATTTAAGTTGTCATGATTTCTACTTATCCAGCTCCTCTTCTAAGCATAACTGTCCCCTATAATGACTCTTTCAATAACAATTTGGGAGATCACTTATTTGATATCATTCTCCCATTGACGATACATTTGGTATAGGTCGGTGTCAAATGTTCATGTCGCTGTATGTACATTTTTTATTTTTTGAGGACATTGACAGAATACAAACTATTCAGAATAGTGCAAAATGTCATCAATAACAACTAGAAGCTTCAGGTCGAACAACTTTTGAATAACAATTTAGGATCAAATAACTTATGAGTTATTTGTAGTTTCCTCATAGCCTACAATGTATAGTGAATCAACATTTCAGTGAATTTCCAAAATCAAATTTCTTGCACAACCATGGACTTGAAACCACTCTAGTCTAATCATGAACATTAATACTAATAATTAGGTGTACATAAATGCACAGATTTACCTAGTTTTGTATTGGAAAAATATTATTCATAGGGTTTCATCATAGACTGCCATGTATAATGAATCAACATTTCGGTGAAATTCCAAAATCAAATTTCTTGCACAACCATAGACTTGAAACCACTCTAGTCTAATCATGAACATTAATACTAATAATTAGGTGTACATAAATGCACAGATTTGCCTAGTTTTGTATTGGAAAAAAATATTCACAGTTTCATCATAGACTGCCATGCATAGTGAATCGACATTTCAGTGAATTTCCAAAATCAAATTTCTTGCACAACCATGGACTTGAAACCACTCTAGTCTAATCATGAACATTAATACTAATAATTAGGTGTACATAAATGCACAGATTTACCTAGTTTTGTATTGGAAATGTATTATTCATAGGGTTTCATCATAGACTGCCATGTATAATGAATCAACATTTCGGTGAAATTCCAAAATCAAATTTTTTGCACAACCATAGACTTGAAACCACTCTAGTCTAATCAAGAACATAAATAACAATAATCAAGTATACATAAATACACAGATTTGCCAAGTTTTGTATTTTAAAAAAATTATTCATAGTTTCGTCATAGACTACAATGTATAATGGATCAACATTTTATGCGAAATTCCAAAAACAAAGTTCTTGTACACACATGCACGTGGTACCACCCTCTTCTAATCAAGTGCAATTATGTCAATTATTCAGGGTCCATACATGCACTTTTGTGCATATTTTAATTGTGAAAAAAATATTTTACAGTTTTGTCATATACTCCCATGTATAGTGGATCAACATTTTGAGCGAAATTCCAAAATCAAATATCTTGTTCACATGCGCACTTGTAAACAACACATGCTAATCAAGTATATCTATATCAGTTATTAAACATCTATAGATGAACAGATATTGCTAGTTTTATATTGGAAAATACACGTTCATAGTTTTCTTATAGTTGACTACCATGTATAGTGAATCAACATTATCGATGAAATCTAAAAATTACATTTTTTGTACAGGCATGCACTTTTTACCTGCCACTTCAAGCAAAGTACATTTACATGAATTATCACACACATATGATTTGATATTTTTTTGGAAAAAGCGTTATATCGGCCACATTTTGCCTTCCTTTTTGGAGGGGGACTTCAAAAGTATAGCAAGTCAGAAGGGGGTCTTGAACACATTGCGGGTTTGTTGAGGGTACTGAGTAACAGGGGAGGGTCACTTATTTCATGCACGCATAAGGGGGAGGGTCACTAATTTTTGTGCACGAACTTTTGAACGGTCACCATTTTTGATGCAGCGGTGTTTCGAAAAACACCCCCCCCCCCTGTAATTTATGTCCAGTCCCTAACTGCGCCAATTACGATATTTCTTCTTAAAATGTTGATGGATTCAATTCAACGGTGGAGAATTAAGTGTCCGATCTACTCTCAACGATTTGCTCAAACATTTTCAAAATGCCGTCAGAATTGCGTGGAGCACAAAAAAATACGAAAAAATGAATTTGCCCAAAGATGAAACGATCTCAGAAGAAAATAAATCCAGCCTTCTTTGAATTATTTCAACAATCTAATTCTCCACTCTATGGTCGACAGTTTAGGCACTTTAAACGAGCCCGATGGATCACCGCCAGTGTCGATTTCTACCTCAGTGGTTTGAAAATCGAAATTCTGTGTACGAATGCGCTTTAATTATATTTGAATTGTCATCGGCGGATCGATATTCGATGAGAAGAGAACTCCGAGGTTAAAACATCTGACGACACACAGACACAGACACACAATGCACGCAAAATCTGTCATATATTTTTATTTACTCTAACATTGAGTTTTAAAGAGACAAGCTGCAAAAAACGTGAACCGACTATGCCCCCGCGCTGAGAGGAGGATCATTTTTCTGCAATAGAAATTTTTCAGGGCGGCTGATAAACAACTGAAATTGCTAATATCACGTCTGTTTTATCAGCTGATCTTTCTGTGGCGTTTGATGGAATATCCTTGTTGTGAACGATGTCGCTTACAATCTCCGCTACAGATATGATATGCTTGGAATATTGTATTCATCACAATGTTAGTAAACACTGAATTACCGGCAAACTATTTTGAAATTCGCAATGTGCGGAAAATGACAGGAAATGTGACGTCAATTATAGATCAACAGGAAGTGACGCTGCGAGCGCCCATGTTTGAATTTGATTTGCAAGTATGGTATGAGCGGTTTAACCTCGCGCGTTTGTTTCTAAACATACAAAACTGACCGAATCAACGGAATTACTGGGAGTATTTCGACAAAAAATATTATAGCGATACAAATCCTATTTCCAGGAAGCAATATCAAATCCCATCCGCACGACAAATATAAATTGATTTCGCTATTGAACGGTGAGTTACTCAGGACGACCGCAGCAATGGATGTAACACGACTAGCAAAAATCTGCCTGTACACGAATATCTCTTTGAAATTCACGCCCATAATCCAGCGTGGTGAGGAGACATCTAAAAAATTCAGTTGCGTGCCCACGCGAGCAGCAAAGACCACGGGACAACATACGCCATTGAGTCTGCACACGATCTTCGAATCGGAATATTCCACGGAGCATACTCCATTAGCAAGATCGGCATTTTACAACGCTGAAAGCTCCATATAATATTTATGTGACTCGGATTCCGTTGACTGCGAAGAGGAATCCAGGTCAATGTCTTTTCTTGTCACTGGTATTATACGTGTTCAAAAGACTACTCATACGGGCACTCTGACATCTGGCTTAGCTAGAAATCCTTGGAAAAACCCATCAGTCTTGCGTCCGCTGAGAAGGCCTTCTTGATAACCTTCCGCGCATTTTTACAGCTTGGGTATATTTCACTGTTAGTTAAAGTTATCTTGAATGAAATCGTCTCGACACGAGACTTATAAATGAATGGTTCGGTAGTTTTAATCGTTTATTTCAGTTTGTTTCATTTTTTTCAACTGCAGAGAATTTCTTTCCCGAAAAAAGGTCTTGAGCGTTAATAACACGGTAGAAATATAATTTAGAATATTTTGATCAGCTAAAATAATCTCGCATTTAAGTTTGAATATATCAATTTAGGGGGAAATTATCAGAAATTTTAAGTTGACTCTGACCCAAATGTAAATTGCATAGCTTCCTATCATCTTGCAGGACGACGTCCGTTGATCTTCCACACACATCTCTTCCTTCGAGATACTTCGTGCCAAGATCTGTAACAATCTTTTAACACATTTAGCTCAACCGCCTCGTTACGGAAGGAAGGTCCAATTGATTCCTGCGATACCCAGCAGTGCCGTGCACCCCGCTTGCTCCACTAACTTGTCGCCTAATTGGTCGTAAGTCCCACAAATTGCCTTTCTTCCCGTTCGCCGACCCCGGGGGGCAGCGCCTGTCACGTGGAGACGCGAATCGATCTAAAAGGCATTCTTTGGGATATTTTATAGTCGCGGCAGATTTGGCTCGCTGTAATGCGTAAATGGATGAGAAAAGCCGGGCTAACAGTAAACAGAATGGCCCACACCGATCTCCCTGTCTCTCTCTCCGTCGACTGTATCCCAAGTTCTTCAATCTTCAATCAACGGCACATTAGTGGAATAGCTCTGCAAAATGATCGATTCGCCGTTGAATTGCCTCTAATGGCAATTGATAAGTCATTACACGAAAACGAGTACACGATAACTCTGCGGTGCTAAATCATTGCGGTTACCTGCACTCAGAAAGAGACGCTGCCTAATCAGGTTTATGTTGACTGTACAACGCGGGGGAAAAGGCAATAAATCTCAAGTGATTACCGCAAAAAAAAATCCCAGAGATACCGAGGCCATTATTATTTAGATGCTTGGAAACTTAAGACTTTAGGTAAATTTTTAAAGTGACGATAGAATGAATCGGATTTAAAGGATACATTGTCTTTCGGATACCAAGTCTCCTTTGCAAAGATCCTGCCACATCGAGGAAAGTGCGCACATATGTTGTGTCTCATGGCTTATATAATCTCAATTCACTTTTTCTCCAATCTACTTTTTGTTAGTAAGTGGACGTTTTACGAAGCGCGTTCGAGATGAACCATTCTGTGTGAACGCACATAAAAGGAAGCCGACACAATAGTTGCACATACACCTATTTTATGATTTCCCCCCTAAATTTGATAAATATCGATCGTTGTCAGTTTCTTAACTCCTTTACAAATACGGACGCCATTTTTTCATCTATTTCTATTTCTCATCGCAAGCGAACTGCCGTGCAGACCGTAAATATAAGGTTCAGTAAAATTGCATCTCAGTTATAACCTGCAGAGACTCTTTATTGTTTATTTTGTTTTCAAACGAACTAAAAGTAATTTATTCAACACTAATTTCGCATATATATATATATATATATATATATATATATATATATATATATATAATAAATATATACATATATATATATATATATATATATATATATATATATATATATATATATATATATATATTCAGAAGTAGTCATACAGTTTAAATTCACTCGGACGGAAATAAGTACAGTAATGGTGTGTAGTAACGTCATGCAAATGCAAAGAGTGGATCATTATGTGTTCTCTAAGATGGTGTCAGATGAATGATGAAGATATGACATCAGCAGGATTAGTTTATAAAGAATGAACATCATCAAAAGCTTCATAAGTGTTCATCAGTTATTTACCAAGGCGACTGTTTTGGGGATTTGAAAATAATGCAGTCACTACTGATCAGGTACCACCACACCTTAAGTTATTCGGAGTCTGATGTTGTGTATGATGTCTTTAGGTGTTGTATTGAATTTTTCGAAAAGTAGAGGATATCTTGACATAGCTGTATGAAACTGTCTGCTGATTTTATGTTGTTCTCCTCCTTGAGACACTATCCTGTTGTACAGACTGGCAACTTTCGGAAGAAAGTATTCTATTAGAAGTGTTGCACGAGCAATGCGGAGATATTCTAACAATACAGTGCCATAGAAGATGTCTGAAGATATATATATATATATATATATATATATATATATATATATATATATATATATATATATATATATATATATATATTGCTTTCTCATTCTTGCACTTTTAATCACTCTCTATATCCATCGCATTTCATCACTATGAACCAAAACACCGAGACAACACGCTGTGGACTTTGGGATTGAGTACAATATGTATGAAATTGGTACTGACATCAATCTCAGCGACCTCTGATACTCACGAGTTACGAGGGCATAAACGGGACCATTCTCTGAAGCGCGCAGAATCGTTAGTCCATTCGGCTGGAACACATGACAAAAGATATCATGGTTGATAAAATGTAGAATCCATATTGAGATCGTCGGACGACAGGTCGTATGCTATATCAGTGCTTTTTTTTCGCTAAATGAAGAGTGCCCATCGATAGGATGTGAGTGTACTGTAATCTTTCACAGAGATAAGATAAACTCGTATTCTTTAGTTACAGCATGGATGTTTTATCTACTACATCCATAGTAACATATACTGATGACGCTTCTGTGTGTATAATCATACATGAAGCACTGCGCATCGCTAATGCGCAACTCCATTACGGAGCAGCGCGATATGTCTACTTTCCCAAACCAGGTCACTGCTGCTTGGCTGCTAGATTTGCTGGGAAGCCGATCGAGTAGGAAAGGCGTTTCCACGTTAGTGATCTAAACGTGATGCATGTAGTTGGTAATTTCAGAGATATCGACTTTCGCGTGTTACTCCGGTGAAGTGTAATGCTTATTTTATGTATCATATCCGCAGATGACGGAAGGAAAAAGAGCTCATAAGCGCGTGGCATGCCCGGTGAAATTCGGAGAAATATGTATAATACGGAATCTTTGACTGAACACAAATGAATACAAACATGGTAAGCAGAGACTTAGCGAGAATTATATCGCGGGTAGGGGAAAGAGATTCATTGCTGTCGAGGCAAGTGTTGTCAGAGTGGAATATGAATAGATTTTGTATTTGTTATAAAGTACGATGACTGGACAATTATATTAATTTAATTATTATCTGTCGATGAGGGCCAATTCACTACTGTGTTGCCACTATTTCTTACAATGACACTTTTCAGTCGCCTGTTGTTATCACCAATTCGCAGAAATGAATGTCCAACAGCTACGGTAATTCGTCATCCTAATTGAGCTGCTATTTGCTCGCGATAAAAAAAATCAGCACGCTGAAAGGAAGAGAAATTTACAAAAGAAAACGTCTCCAGAATTGCATAATAATTTTTAAAATTCATGTCTTTTGAACCGATGGAAATTACCAGACGATTACAAGTGCACGGGTAAATAAATTGCCCGCGTCTGTTGACATGCGTGACAGCCTTAGAAACGTTGAAAGTGGAGATCGGAACTCCGCTAACCTGTTGTTCAACTGTCCCGTTGGCTAATAGAGCTGTAAAGCTGAGGTGTTCCACTTCTGGCCACGTGAACAAGAGCCTAGCTATACCAACTTTTAGGTGACTCGATGTCTGACAGTCAGTGTGAAAACAAAGGAACCGAAGATTTGCCCACATTTAAATGTATTCTCGAGGTAATTTTTACCAAACTTTGAGAGCGATATGATTCAAATTTCGTTCGTGTTCATGCGATTTCATCTCCAGGATCGCAACATTTTGGCATGTGTACAGACAAACTTTGATGCCGTTGTATACCAATTCCAGATCTGGCGTTCAATTGTTCGTTTCGAGACATTGTTCTGTGACAATATATTTTTTTCTAGCTAGAATTTTTATTGTGTTTTGTTTGCTTGTTTGTTTGCTTGTCTGTTTGTTTGTTTTGAGTAGTGGTGTAAGTCTGGTGATTAAAAAGTCTTTTAGATCAAGATCACCACACGGTGTGGCACCATCTAATTTGCATACAGATAATGCTATTGTTCTTCAAAATGGCGGCCGTGACACTGTTCCCGGTTTGTATCTGATGAAGATACACAAAACCAAGGAGAAAAACAGAGGCGTTACAACAAGCGAGACACCGTCAAGTGTATACATGACGACAACTCATAGTATCGACATCTCTTCACTTCATCACATAATTTTTTCATTGGTATAGGTCAAGGTCTTAATTTCAAGTGGGGGGGGGGAGGGGAGGAAATAGACCATTGTTCAGGTCGATGGATGTGCGTGTTTAAGGGTAGATATAAAATTCTCCAGCTGAGATCATTCATACGGACTTTGGCGGAATTAAACTGATATATATACCGGTGAGTTTTCATGTGTCAAGAGGTTATAACGTTTATCACACAGCTACTTCATAAATTTCAAAAAATTATTACCTTACCGCTACTTGATTGCTTTTCACATTTTAAAGTGTGTTTGTCGGGAACAGGTGCTATGGGCTCTTATCCACACCTTTGATAATAAATCTCGGCATTTTACAAACAGTGTGAATGAACATCGTGTGCCACACTCTCACGTGACCCGGTGTAAACGAATTGGTGGCGGCGGCAAACAGGTTTTCCAAGTAGGAGAAAGTAAGGTAAAAATACGTCATCGCCCCAGTTTTCTTTTTTTTGCCGTTCGTGAACTCGGCTTCATCCTGCAAATCTGCTATCATTAAATCTCTCATTCTTCATCCTCGAACGTCAACACGCCACCTATGAATTTGGATCGCACTGACCTCACCCAATTTGCGCCGTAAAATTGCACCCTGGGATTCCCTCGCGATGGTGGTCGTCGTGCGTAAGTTACAACATCCTAGCTATATAGCACATTGTTGGGTGTTCGTACGCGCATGTTGCCTTTTCTTTACCCCGACAGGATTTTTCAAAGGCGCGCGCGCAAATATACCATTATCCCCACCTGCTTTCGTTCGCACTTGGTGGCACAGAGGAGATTGTTGACGCCATGAATACTGCTGAGATAAGGCAAATAGCTTTCAGCGATGTGTGTAGTGGCTCTTGTAGATTGTATTTTGCGAAGTGGTGAGATACGTGACTCTTTTATTCCCGTACAGTACTGAGAGTTCGTCACTCGTCCATTACGTAGCCCGGCCAGACACTGCAAGACGAATTGCTCCACCTCGATTAAATAGTTACACGTTCTGCTACTTCACTGCGTTAACAGGATAATTAATAAGACAAATTCAATTTCTTAAAAAAAAAAAACAGGATCGTTATTTGCACAAAAAAGGGATATATCATTTTGGTCTGCCAAATAGAAGTGCCGCGCCAGGCGCAGGCCCTGACGATGAATGTCTAGTACGACGTAGTCTGATCGGAAATTTGAGTGCTTTGCTCTGTTCCCATTTGACGCAATCCGACGCTTTTAGTCAACAGCGCTAGCCTACACAGTATAAGCTTGGAAGAATCGGGGGGCCGCTGGTGTCTTGTAAGATGTCGATTTATGTGTACACGGGGGATTTTTTTTTCGCTGATTGAAATACCTGTAATTTCAACGCCCTTGTCAGCAAAACCGAGATGCGAGGATTAAAATTTGCTCAACAGGTCTAAATGCAATAAGTATTACAGACAATGGTTGTTCAGCTCCTGGATGTAAATAACAAAGGTCTATTTGCCCTGTTTGGTCGGCGTCACAGGCATCGCGCCGGATTGTCGTCATATCTGGTGTGGTTTTTTTCCCCGGCTATCTGCCGACGGAGGGGCTGATGAGACTGAAAAAAAACACCGTACTCTATCGCGTCACGGCTATTCATTACGAGGATGTACGAAAAAAAAGGGCAACTGGATTCCGTCAATTTTACAAGTTTTGTCTTTTGTTTCCTCTGTAACTTCGGTGTGATGATGTCATCGCTTGGGTGATTGGTGGCACCGTGCAGAATGAGAGAATTGGTGTCTCCCAAAGGCGGCAAAATTATCTCAATTTCGCTGAGTATACAATCGACTGTAAAGCAGAAATATAGCTGTTGTCATCATAATCATCATTACCTTTTTAGATTACCATATTTTAACTAATTGTCCATCCTTAGAATAAGTACTAACGGAGGTATGAAACTCTGAGCATGCAATACATATGAATGCATATACATACATGCCATACACAGATTCTTTGAGCCATACCTAATGTATGTGTGTATTTGTATGTAGCTAGCTAATCTAGCTAACTACATACAAATACGCAATTACACGTACTTATAAACATACAATATCACGTGACGACGTCTGTACTGTCCGTTCTCCATAGACTACTGCAACAGTCAAGAGTGCGACACTGTATTCTTTGGGTAGGCCTACTCTGGTCGCCATTTGTTCATTGTCGGTGTGAACATCGTCTGTAGTTTTTATCGGGGAAGTCTGCTTCACCTACAACGCTCTACAGGCGACAAGAATCAGTTCGAATCGGAATCATTCCAGAATCGGTGAATGCATAGGCGGTCCAACTAACATGTGAGTGTGTCAGTATGGTTAGAAAAATTCGTTGAGGGGAGGAATTGTCCGGTCATTTCAAAGATGCTTTCGCAAAGTGAAGCATAAGTTTCGACGAAAGAATTACTGAAATACATACACGTACACAAAAACACTGCCTTATTTGCTTTTATAGGTACCAATATTGTCGTTCACTATCAGCACCAGATGAACGTTCGCTACTGTAAAAATCAGTTGATGATGTTAAGAATTTTCTTTTGATACTTTACGAAAGGATTTCCATTATTCATTCGTCACTGGAGAGGCTGTTCAACTTTGGTGACTGTAAATTGGAAAATGTCACCCAGTAACATGAAACACCGGTCAATCACATTTCCTTGTGTCATTCATCCAACGTGCCTCAAAGCAAACATGCTTCTCAGTAGTCAGTCTATCCCGCCGCCGGCACTCAATGGCTAAGTTTGCCATTCATTTCTTTGATTCTTCGTGATTTCATGTTCATTTCTCTTTTTTTGCAAAAGTGAGTGAAAATAGCGTCGTGTTGTGACTCTGTAAAAGTGTATAGTCTACCGATCATAGGGGGTTTTGTCGTATACATCCTTGGCCTTTTCCGTGACGTCACATAGTATGGACTGCCTGGGGCTGCGCGTTGTCGCGTAAATACACTTGTGTTGCTGTTGCTGTCTACTGTGCCACTACTATCTTCCCGAAATTATTTCCAATTTTTATTGTTATTCTCTTTCTTATATTTGACACGGTTCTGTATATTTGTGTTAATTACCTGTTTACTTACTTTAAAAATACGGACAGACAAAAGTTGTGTTATTTTAATCTCACTGGGAAATGTCCATTGAAATCAAATCATAATGCGCCGTGCGGAACACTTCCTTGACCTTCTCAATGACGGGATACGAGATTTTCTGAAGTGAATTTAATGCATAGTGCACTCTAAGTCGAGTGTGCCAGTCCAACGCGTCTGTTTTGTCATCTGTAGTTCCTGCCAGTGTATTTGTTGCCACATTGAGAAAAAGAGTTTTTGCAAGTGCGCCTACTATGGAAACAACATCCTTTAGTGGATCCCGTTAGTGCGAAGTTTCGCGTCGCAAGACACTACTGTAAAGGCTTTCCTGGGTCGATTTCCTTAATACTTTCCTTAGCATTAAGTTGGCCGATAGTAGGTCATATAAGTGCGAGTTTTCGCGTCGGAAGACGCTACAGTAACTATAAACATTTTCCCGGGTCGATTTCCTTAAAATTTTCCTTAGCGTTAAATTAGGTACTTAACATCAATCTCTTTCTTCCTTTTCACATAAAAAATCTATTTATTGCGTTCAGTTTGTCTGAATTTGCACGCTGTTGCCAACAGCCCCAACGTTTGTACACATGCAAAGCTGGCATTCTGCCAACGTACTGTAATAGGGTTAACAATTGTAAGATAAATATTGTAGTTAGTTGTCTCTCGGTGTCAATTACAAACGTCTATGTTCTAAGCGGTTTCTATTCGGACTCTCTCATCACCCCCCCCCCCCCATGTGTAAGCTTCATTCGATATAAAGACAAAAGTAATCGAATAAAAATGAAACAAGCTGTGCGCGATTCATCGCTTCATAGTCATCAGTTTGTTAAACACTTTCCTTTGAAATAAAAGTTTTCAAGGACTGTCACAATGGGATTATAAAATTGGTCATGACATATACAATCTCAATAATATCTTGAAACATGGTGCAGACTGATTAGATATTTTACATAAAAATCACATTCTGAAAAATGCCCCGAAGGAAAAGCAAAGTGATGAGCAAGTGCATGTAGTTATGGAATGCTTTTGCTAGCACACATCATGTGTATATTACAAAGTACTCTATGTGCCGACTTCGAATAGGATCGGTGACTGCCGGTCTGAGTTATTTCCGACATGCGATAGAATTGTAACAAAATGATTACCCGAAGGCCGTATTGGTTTTCATCATAATGCAAACTAGCGTTGCAAAATTTACACCGCAAACTAATTTGGAAAAAATCCGTCAGGACAATGGCTCCGTACTTGGTGGCTTCCTGACATGAAAAAAACTTGGAAAAATCGTGTCAACATGGCGGCCTATCCGACATGACCCTGTTCAAGTGGATGATATTGTTCATGAATTCGACATGTAAATTTGTGTCATAGCACACTGTGCTTTTACCAGGTTGAAGTCTTGTGTCTGAGTAATGGCTCCGGACATGAAAGAATTTGTAAATAAGTTGCAGCCTGACGACTATATTTCACGAAATCGCGAAACAAACTGTTGCTAAGGTAAATGTGCGATGTTCACTTCTGTATACGAAGTTTGAACTAAGGGACTGGTCAGTTTCTTCAGCCTGGGGGGGCCGGTGGATTCATGGGGGGGGGGGGTCACCCTGTTTTTGACTTTGGTGATAGGGGGGGTCACCATGTTTTTGAAATGCCCAATAGGGGGGGTCAGTATGTTTTTGAATTTTGACACAGGCTCATCATTGCCTAAAATGCTAGTGTCAGCCACAAATTTCATCATTCAGTTGTATTTTTCGGCGCGCCCTTCGGGCGCGTAACTTTAATAATCAGTCATATTTTTCAGCACGCCCGACTTTAACATATCAAGCATACATACATCAGAGATATCTGTATGTTCAATATTTTTCAGCGTGCTCTTCAAGCTCATTACTTTAATATATCAGACATTTTTCAGCATGCCCTTCAAGTGCATGACTTTAATATACAAGGCATATATATCAGAGATATCAGGATGTTTCATATTTTTCGGCGCGCCCTTCGGGCGCCATACTTTAATAAATCAGAGATATCTTGATGTTTGCTAAGTGAAAGTGTAACATTATGAAATCTACATTTCATATGAAAAGGATGACAAATTCCTGATACTTTCTGTTCTCTCTGTGAGAATTTAGTATGAGAAAGCAACATGCACAAATATTTCACGATATATATTTGATACAGTGACTTATTTTAGAGATAGAAAAATGACAAGATATCTTTCCTTCTCATTGATGCAATTATTTTCCTTTGTTTCACAGGTTTTCTGTAGAAAGATGCTTTTTTATGAACAAAATAACACTTAAAAAAGGCAGTTTTTGTCATTATTAGCTGTGCTTTTATGGTTTCAATGTTACAAGAAAAGGTCCTCTCAGACACTACACATCAGATTTGGCTAAAAAAGCTCTCTATGGCTCCTCAGGAGATTTAATTGGATAGTTGGCAAGTCTTAGCACCCATCAAAGTTTTTGATTCACTGCTTTTTCCTCTTTGATATTAATGATTGACATCCATTTCTGTACAACAGTTCAGGTTAAGCAGAGAAAGTGTGAAATACATTCACAGCTCATTCAAAATACAGCTCATTCAAAATGTACTGTATTCAAACTTTAAGATTCACACTTTGAAATTCCTATCTTACAACTGACATGTCAACAATTTCATTAAAACATAAAATGACTATTTAAAATATAAATATATGTAAAATGTAAAATATAATATATATATATATATATATATATATATATATATATATATATATATATATATATATATATATATATATATTATTTATGTCCACCTTTTGTTTTACCTATGTCGCGCCCCGGGGGGGTCACCCTGTTTTCGAAATTTGAAATAGGGGGGGTCACCCTGTTTTCAAAATTTGGAATAGGGGGGGTCAGCCACTTTTTGACGTCGGCAAAAAATAATCCACCGCCCCCCCCCCCCCCCGGCCGAAGAAACTGACCAGTCCCTAAGGAAGTGCCCGAATAATGGCCCATGGAAACAAACGGCCGTCCACTGGGCGTATCAGATTTTATCACAAAAAAATTGATTCGCACTTGCATGTCAAAGAACTCAGTACTTGACCTTGGTCAAACGAAATGACTTGGAGCTAGTCATGTGTGAATAACATGGCTCTGGACATGAAAAAATCGAAGCAAGATGGCCACATGGTGGCCCAGTTTGGTCATATCACGAAACAAATGGGCATGCGTAATTGTACACCCTTCTCACACATATTTTGCCATACACATTTCTGTGTATTAACACACGCACGTATGTATTGAGTCAAATCAATAAGTCATCCCGGACTTCGCGTACGCGGCGACTGATATAGTAGTCATTTGGAAAAATTCTGCCGATTCTTTGTAACATAAAACCCTTCTTTCAAAACTTGAACTAGAACTTTTCCAAAACTGAACTAGCAAATATGAATATTCTTACAATCATCAACACCATTTTTTACTATAACAAAGTTATAATTGTTCCGGTATAGCCGAAGATTTCGGATGTAGCACCAACACCGAGAAGACGGACGGAGCTGATTTTGCGAATTTCTTTCACGTCTGTGTTTGCCCGAAGATTGTTGGAAATTCGTTCATTGACAGCATGACGCCCCACACGAGTGGGTATCACGTACCATCTTTGCAAATAAATGCTATAACTGAACTACGGCACAGTCATGCATTTAACAACCTGAAGAATGTGACACAGGGAGGGAGTATAGTTCGCATGTAAACGGACACTTTTGTAATTCAAGTCAAACTAACTCGGCGACATCACACATCAAACCGGACTGCAAAATGGAGTGATTCATTCACTACTTTCCTAACAGCGTAAGAATTCTGCGTAAACTGGTTTAACGCAGTTTCAGTCACTATAATTCTATTGGAAACGCCCGCCAGGGATGCCACAAATAAACTGGTGCGTGCGTTGCGTGAATGTGTTCATGTAATTTCAGTTTTTACGTTTCAATGCCGTGAAAGAGAACATTATTCCTCACACCACCAAATTTTATTCTTCTCGTGAAACCCGACATTAAGAGGAAGCCTTGACTCATATGCGTTCGTCTCCCACCCAATTTAAGTGTTCTGTTAAGCCATACTCAGGCTGGTGTTATGGCTGATGTGTTCCATAAATTTGATCCTTCTAAAAAATCTGTACCGTGACAGTTTACAATTAGGTGTCTTCATTTGAGACCCAAAATCAGGATTAAATATATCAATCGTACACAGACGTTATCGATCTATCTGTCTTTCCGGGTACTTGAGACGAAAGGCATTGCTTACGAAGTCCATTTTCCTTATATAACGTGCTCGGACAAACTGTCGAATGTATTCCCCTGAAAATTTGTTTTAAATTTTGCTCATACGTTGATAAAGAAAGATTCAAACCATGTTTTTTTATAATCAAGAATAAAAATCGGTAATGTTCTTTCGATAAGAGAAGTAAATTACTTCAAATTTACCACTTTGCAGATTCAAAATGGCCGCCATTATTTGTGTTGACGGATTTTGAAATTAAAATGGCCGCCATTATCTGTGTTCATGCAAATTTAAACATTTAGCTTTCCATTTTCACAGACAACACGGTAAAAAAGGTTAAGCATCTTGACAGATTTCAAAATGATCTATATGAGTCCACACACAAACTGTAGACGAGAAACGAAACGACTTGTTAAATATTGTAGAGTGCGAAGATATCTCCCCGAGACAGTATTGTATTGACCTTGAACCAGGTCTGGTCAAAGTTACGCTCAGGCGTATCTCTAGCGAAAATTACGACGTCCTATTTAAGAGCATTCTCGAAAACTCGCTGAATTTATTGACCTATTTACTGTGAATATTGTTAGAACGTGACGCTGTTAGGTGTAAGGGAAACCGTAGAGGCAAATTCTTAAACATATTAACTCCGAACTATTTCAGTGTGTCACACGATTTCAGAGCCTAGTGTAATGTTTAATAATCAGATGAAGTAAAAAATATCCTGATTTTCAATGGCTGAATTTAAATCAAATATTAACTGAAAATTGCTTGGCTATGCTATGACGTCATGTTATCAGCGTGCTGAATATAAATCTCCAACTTTCACTGATATTGAGGCGAAATATGTCAACGTGTACGGGTAATACTGCTTTAATTTAATATTGAGAATGCGAATCTACATGATTTGGAAAATAGAAAAATTCAATAACTGCAAATAGTCTGTTACTCTGGCCGTCAATAACTGCAAAAGGGAAGGTCATGTATTTCCGCTAACGAGACAAACCCTGATTCTATCGAATTTTGTAAAGTTTCTAGGCAAGCCATTGCTAAGGCCAAAAAAAATAAATTATGCTGTTTCGATGATATGGTTTTCAAAAATAGGGTATGTAGGTCGGCAGGGATTTTTTTCCAAAATATTTTTATTTTTAAGTATGCATTTTTCAGGGGGTTCAGGGTGATCAAACACTGGCCACAACATTTCCAGAAATACGTATCATACATATAAAAGGAATAAAAACATAAAAAGACAATTAAAAAATAGGGTAGGTCGGGTTATCGGAACAGCACAATTTTGTTTCTCGGCCACATGTAAAAAAGTAAAGTCTTGGGAGAATGTGTCAATTTCATGTTTTTTGTTTGTTTATTGCCGCATTGTCTAGAACGGCGGCAGCAAAGACATTCCAGCGTTATCATTTAAAAAAAAACAAGTTGATTCCATATCCAAGACTTTTGTGGTACCAGACAACCTATTTATTCCCTGAATCCAGATCAGATGAACCCGATGTGTTCGCCGCCGATAACGCGCCCGGAAGGGGTAGTTTGAAAGGACAGCTGAGGACAAACCAGAGCTGAACTCCTGAGAGAACATCCGTCAGACTGTAATGAAACCCTGGGCCGCGTGTAATAGACGACCTTCTTGCAATCTGATGTGCAATGCACGTACATCAGCAAAGTGCACTAGACCAAAAAGGAGACAACCCTCCGATCGGGAGACAAAAAATGAACCCCTGGTAGAGAGATTGTCTCCCGATAAGAAAACTACTTTTGACAGGCTAGTTCCGTGCGCTTTAATAGACATTTGCGCTGTTAGAAAAGTGTGCCAACATGTTCATTATCAAATTTGAGGGTAACTTCAGCATTGCTCTGAAAACGTTCACTGCTAGCTTTCTTTCAAAAGTTAGTCAATAAAATGGTGATGACTTTAGCAATCTGTGGAAAGAGAAGAGTATATTTTAGCCGCATGGATCAACTCCAATCGTACTTTTTTATTTCAAATTCGTGTCAAGGAATCGAACATTGACATTTTAAAAGTGTCGCACATATTGGACAAAATCTCCTCATTAGAGGATTTCTTTACAGAACAGAAAATTGTCAACGGGGCAGCTTAATCAAAATACAGGGAGATTTCTCCTGGTCTTCCCTTTGTCTAGTGTTCCTGGCTGTACATGTTCTTGGTCGCAACATGTACATCATATTTTTCTGTCTGGTAAAACACTCCCTGTCGGCAAGCTAAATATTTTTAAGAAGTCTTCTGATCTAATTGTTTCTCAACTGCAGTTGTTTTATCAATCTTTTGTTACAAATCAAAAATAAAATCTGAAATTTCAATCTTTGCACTTATTTGTTGTTGGGTGTTTTCGACGATCGATACAGTATAAAATTGTGAAGGCGCATAAACACTTGGCATTCGGCCAGCGAAGGGTGCCATCTCGCAGGGAGCGTATAGGACGCAGTCAAATTTCCGGTAATACTGGCGCTTTTTTTCCGCGTCTTCACCCAAACATCGCCCACCTACCCACATTACTGAGAGAAGAAGAATTTACGTGTTCGATTGCTTTGGAGAAAATTACGGTTAAACGTTGAATTGCAATACTTGAAGCGGAAACGAAATGGAACAACAGGTCCCGAAAGCGCTGCCAATCTGCACGTAAAATGCGTGCCGTTTGAAGTGTCTCGCTGATACGCGGCAATCAAACACGCACGCGCAGTAAGTGTTCTCTCTTCAGTGTTCCTTTCCTTGATATCGTATAATCTTTTTCATGTAAGCCTTCAGCACCTCTTCATCGAGTCATGATTTTTTTTGTCAGACATCTATCATCGGAAGAAAAAATGTCCGCAACAGTAAATGAGGAAAGACTGTTAATCGACGCATGAAGTGGTCCGCTGATATAGAGAAAAATTGGCACAAATCGACTGCAAACAAGATTTTTCAATTAGAATTCGACCGCTCGCGCTTTGCGAGTACAAGCCTTTTCCCAATCAAAAAATGTTTGATGTGATGTCAGCGATAGAAAAAAAATCGTCCATGGTATGTAGACTTAGTGGCTACATGAACAGACTGTAGTGAGCTCACTAAAATAATTCTGTGCTTGTTCAGACGACTGACCCACACGGAAGGAACAGTGTCGGTTTGTGTCGCGTCACCGCTGGTTTATCCTCGCAGCCTTGTTGTTCGTGAAAAATTACAGAGCTTTTTTTAACTTTTTTCGAATGTCAAACTACTCAGCCAGCTTTTGAGACAGGGTTAATGACTTTTAAAATATGCTGAAGGTGTTAATTTCAGCGACCGACAAACAAATACAGAAGAATTGAAAGATGACCGCTATAGGAAAGTCTGATGGGCATTGTGTGTGTTCGCGTGTTATCGCACCAACACTAATGGTTTGTTTTCATGCCCGTGAATATGAATAATATCGTAAACATAGTAACTTTTCGGCTAAAACGAAAATTGTGATTTGTACAAAAATTATAATCAACCACATAATAAAATGGGGCATTTGTGGACCAAGTTTAGACGCTTTTTTTCAAAAAAATCTCCGGATTTGCCAAATTTTTGCAATTTTTTTGCACTACTCACAGACAGGTTCTAGGGCCTGGTTGTCGTTCGCACGGGAAATTTTCGTAAATTTTGACGGTTTTTCGGGGTTCGTTGATAACATAATTGAAATAACAGACTCCGCGCTGACCATTAACGTTTATTTATTGGCGCGGGCGAGAGTGAAAGCCAAATTAACGGGCTCGGCAAGCCTCGCCCGTTAATTTTTGGCTTTCCTCTCGCCCTTGCCCATAAATAAACGTTAATGGTCAGCGCGTCGTCCGTTATTTCTATAACATTCGCCCATAAGTTTGTGACGCGTGACAAATACGATTTTATTCGGGTTACGAAGGAATCGGTGAATCGAATGGTCATACGTCGGCAAATGGCGACGCCATATCGATTTGCCGCAAATATGAAATGGCAACGGTCGTTTTAGTCATGCAAAACTAACGTCATCATTTAACGTGACACGTTACGCTCTCCTGGCATACTTCAGTACCCTTTTATGATCGGATATTATATTTGACAGTTTATCTGATTTCGATTTGTCAAATGTATTTATGGGTACAAACAAATCATTAATTCCTATGCCAGCCCGATCGTACCCTAAGCGTGTGTGTACACACTGCTGTTGACTCGTCCATGTATCTATCAAAGTAATGTTCAACGATTTGCACAACCACGATGGCACATAAAAGATTATTCAAATACAGTTTAATTGCACAGACCATAATGTAGCTGCGCTTTAATCAGATTAATACATTCACCAGACATTTTATTTCACGGATTCAGAAACGGCATTTGGCCCCTATTTTGTGAACTGCACCTTTTGGCTCATCTGCCCAATTAAAGTGTGCGAATAGGGATGTTAAAGTTATTACCTTCGAGTCTGGTATGTATGTGAAAGCGGATGAAACATTCAAGCAGTTCTAAATCCTCGCGCTCTGTAGTGCAATCCTGAAATCGCATGAATCTTAGAAAACACGGCATAGATTCGATATTGCTCGGATTCAGAGCTTTACATCTAATATGCAAATTAGGATAAATATGAGGGCCAATGCTTCACATCTAATATGCAAATTAGAACGAATATGGGAGCTACGCCCATCTTTGACGTGATTGGCCCTTTCTTTCATGTCATATAATGCCCAAGAAACCGCCAATAAAATTTGATCTGATACAAACCAAGCAATCAAAACCTTCAGTACACTTGCCGACTAATAAATTTGTATGCGTTTTTGAAATTCGTGTCACGCCTTTACTTTGAATATTTTCGCGCTCACGATGTACCACCATGGCTTCAAAGCACAAAACAGGAGAAGATACAAATGGCCCTAGACTTCCCCCCCCCCCCCGTGAAACGTGAATTTAAATAAATCTTAATGAAATATTAATCCGCTTTGTCGTCCTTGAGAATACACACATAAAATATATACACTGAATTACTCGGCCTGCAAAGCATATCGTTTGCATTAACCTCGATCTGCGTAGGAGCTATGTAGCAATGTCATTTGTGTCGCGATGATGACGGAAATTATGACATGATAAAATGGTTGGGAACGTTGTTGTGTAGAAGATAGCTGTTTAATGACTTGCAATCACGAGAACAGAAATGTTGCTACTGGGAGGCTGAACTGAATTTTACGAATAATTTTAAGAATAGAGCAAAACAGTTCAACGCAGATGCGCCGATTACAAATACCATAGCTTCCGAAAAACATTGCGGAATTCAAAGGTGCACCTTAACCGAAGATTAAATTCATTTGATGAAACGGCCGATAAATAATATCGTCGCAGCTATCGAAATGAATGTTTTAACAGTACATGAACATTGAGTTGAAACCGTTTTCCTTTTCTAGCTCACTTCAAAGATCACTTGCTTCCATGCGCTTCAACGACATTCTCTCTCTCTGTCTGTCTGTCTGTCTGTCTGTCTGTCTGTCTGTCTGTCTGTCTGTCTCTCTCTCTCTCTCTCTCTCTCTCTCTCCTCTCTCTCTCTCTCTCTCTCTCTCTCTCCCTCTCTCTCTCTCTCTCTCTCTCTCTCTCTCTCTCTCTCTCTCTCTCTCTCTCTCTCTCTCTCTCTCTCTCTCTCTCTCTCTCATATAAATTCACTGTGCGTGTACTTTGTCCTGTCTCAATCCTTCCATGGTTAAAATACTCTACTTCCTTAGATTATGTCTCGCCTGAGTTAGTGCGTTGGCGTCATAGTTTCAAATGCGATGATTAACGGAAGAAGCGGGACTTCAAAATACTCGTTTCTTCATACGTTGTACATGTTTTATAGGATGTTCGTGCTTTGAAACCGGGTAGGATTTACTGCAGTAAAACCTAGAGAGTAAGTCAGGGTATCAAAATGGAGTGTTACGTAACAATGGATGGGCTTTAAAGAAATGTCGCGCATCAAGAAAAAAGACACAAATACTTCAAAACATATTTGAACATGTACCTTCGGCAATTTAATGATTCTGTGTCGTATCAGCATGAGTATCATTTGTACTGCGTCAGACACGAGATTATGTCGAGAGTCAACACAAGGAGCATTTTATTCTTTTATATTATATTTAAATTATATTATAATATATATTTTATTATATCATATTATATTATGTTATGTTTTGTTTACATATTATATTATATTATATTATATTATATTATATTATATTATATTATATTATATTATATATTATATTATATTATATTATATTATATATATTATATTGTATTATATCGTTTTATTATATTGTATTATATTATGTTATAAATAGTATGAATAATATAAATTGTAATTGTTTCTTCCCCTTAATCACTCATGACAAAATTTATTACTTTTTTCCATCTATCAATCAATAGTTCAAATGTAATTAAGCTTACGCCGTTGTGACACTTTCTGTTTGTGCCATCTTGGGCAATACCAAAAATTTTGTTAATGACTGTGGGTATTCCTAAGGCCTCCTAATTATGATTATGATATATTGTTTGATGTCCATTAATGTGACACGTTTCAAGAAAGTGATAGCTTTCTCGTGCCGAAGAAAAGTTCCCCTTGTAGAAAGTAAACACTGTAGGAATATTTTGGGATAGTTGATAATATACACTATGTGTGTATGCATGCACATGTTTGTGTTATATAATATATATATATATATATATATATATATATATATATATATATATATATATATATATATATATATATATATATATATAATAACATAAATTACTTCAAGTACAAAGTAATTATATAAGGTTATTCCCCAAATACCGGGATTTATGTCCGAGTACATCGTGCAGCGGAGGTATTGTCCGAGACGCGTAGCGTCGAGGACAATACCGAAGCGTACGATGTACGAGGACATAAATCCCGGTATTTGGGGAATAACCTTATTATTATACACCTTTTTAGTCCAACTTTACGAGAAAAAAGTCGAAATTAAGGCGTCTTTTGGATGCTCGTCGCGCACTGTACTGAGCGATCTCGAGCAGACTGGGAACGCGTTGAGCGCGTCCGCTTAGCGCGCAGAACGGAATTTCAACCCGCGCTGCGCAGTGCACACGGTAGAAATTGTACGTCAGCAGCATAATTTCACTCGAATTCACAGGTTTTGGACTGACTACGATTTGATTTTGGAAGTAATGAATGCTAAGACGTATATATTTTTGTAAAAAATGTGAAATTTTCTCTTCTTGTTCTTCGTTTTGACGTAAAAGTGTTTTGAGGTCAAAGGTCAAATAGCGTCCAATAAAACCTAAAGTTGTTATTGTACTCCGCGTCAAAGTTATTGGACCCCGCGTCTATTGATACCGTAACTTCCTGTACGACAAAACTCCATAAGTTACAGACGCAGGTGTATAATATATCAGTTACTTTAGTTTCAGGCATCCTGAAATCATCAGACAGAAGTGAAAGGATTCTTAGCAACACTCTCATTTATGTGTATGGGACGTACCATTATATTGTAGGTGGTGTTAAAATTTGATAAATAATATTTGTTTTGGTGACGTAACAGTTTTAAACCAACTCAGAGCGTATATATATATATATATATATTATATATATATATATATATATATATATGTATGTATGTATGTATATATATATATATATATATATATATATATATATGACACAGTGTTGAATCTAGAATGCGATCTCGCGTCATTGGCGCGCAATGTCTTCAAAAGGACCGGCAAAAAAAGTGTCGAGGAGGCCTGAATGGCGCCAAAAAACGTGAAGGTATAAAAGGTATGGCGACGTGATCTCATGCCTAAATATCGTTTTTTAGATTGTTTGTAAGCCACAAAGGAAAATAATTAAACCATTCGTTATCACAAATCGAAGTTATGATGTTGTTTCTGACGGTAAAGTGATTGACGGATTCATGTAGAGCGTTATGAGCTAAAGCAGTGTTACAAAGATTTGTTATCGTACTTACCCTTGATGAAATTGGTCCACTGTGCCATTGCACGATATGTAACTTGTGTACCCTCCCTCTAGAAAGGATACATCGTGTACACGAAGGGGAATGGGGATTGCATTTGGAAAGCTATAAACATTGTATTTGCTATTGACTATTGACTAAATTTTCCTTAATGTTTAGGTAGGATAAGACTAAATTTTATGTTCATGTTTAAAAAATATCCAAAGTCTGTCACCCATCACACCACAGTAGTGTTTTTGTCAAAACTATCGCTGCTTTCAAGTGCCTGTGTCTCGGGTCAATGCTAGACCTCATGGCTGTGTATACGAATGGTGTACGTAAAAATCAATATCAGTAATAGCGGAAAGTCTATTTTCCTAGCAATGCCGTTGATTAAAATGATTGCTAAAATGCCTTTATGGACAATGATTATGTAACGTTGAGTGCATAAACGATATCTAGACTGTAGGTTGCTCGTACCTCTGAGCCAAAGTTTCACTAAAAGGCACTGTGTATATACAGTAGGGCCGGGCCAGCCTTGCATTGACTTATTACTCCATACGTTGGCGACGTCATGAAAGTGGTTCGTACCGCTGCAAATGTGATAAAATTAGATGACAAAGGGAAAGTGAATTTAAAAATATCAACTGTAAAACTGTTTTTGCAATAGAGTGAACTTCGAGTGATCAAAGATGGCAGACTTGGGAATCACGGAATGATAATGCCTTTTTCATTATCTGCTGTGAAAACAATTTTATACAGATCAATTGGACTAATTAAGTCTGTTTCTAGATTGGATAACATGACAGGAAACATTATTAATGCTATTTTCAACGTTTTTACTTCAAATTGCTCTGTTGTGTTGTTTTAATTATCTTTGTAATGTTTTGCATGGAAACATCTTGCAAGCTTGTGCTTTGTCTGCTTTTAAAAACTTGTCCAGACTGGGACAGAGTGTAAATAATACAGCTCAATGAGTATAGTTATATATTATTAAAGTGCAAATACAGAATGGGAATATGGAAACACAAATTAAGCTTTTCGGAAATTATTTAAATGATACAATACAGTGATAAATTGTATAGGAGTTCCCCTATACTAATCCATGGTTGTGATATGCGGAGATATTGCATGCAGTGTTTGTCATCTCCGTCCGACCTCCATGATCTCAATTTTGTAAAGAACATGCAAATTCGTGCAAATAATGCAGATTCATGGGCTTTTTTGCCACGCCTACAAATTTCGGATTATTCTAATTACCACTTCTATGGTAATTTTGAGAAAACATGAGTTCACGAAATGGCTACCGAAGTAAATGTCCATTTTAAATAAAGACAGGGAAAGCACTCGAGAAGAGGGTAAACCAAGTGTAGACTGATAAACAATGATTTGGCAACTCTGTTTTTCCAAGTGCATTTCATATATATATATATATATATATATATATATATATATATATATATATATAATATATATATATATATATATATATAAAATGGAATAAATCGAGCATAAGTACCCGGCCTTTTAAATGCGATAGTAGGACGGACGCTGCATTCAAAATATCACATTTGCATATTCTAATTATCCTAATTAGCATATTGAAATAAGCTTATTTAAAGTGAGTCCCTCCGTACAACTATAACTGGGAACTATTAGCACAGTTTTCTTTCACCTCTTTTCACCTCAAAACTAGTCGCTATCTTGTTAGCTTTGCGTAGTACCATTCGAATCGTTTATTAATAACATGCACATTATAAACTCATAATTTTGCGATACATTTTCCTGCTCTTACTTGTACTTGCCTTTGAAAGAATATCTTGCCTTGGTTTAGCTGCTATGCTACGATAATCATCTCGAAATGCCAGATGTCCAATCCTTTGAATACAGCCCGTATGACATTTTGTGTAAGCCCGTTGTTATCGTTGACGACTGACTTACAGTATAGCCTAGAGTAGAATTCATTTGTCAACGATAACTTTGAGTGCTGTATGCAATGCATTTTTTCGACAAGGCTGGTACTTCTGTGTTTCCATACGATAGGGAAGAGAATAGTAGGTTATTTCTGTTTTACAACAGAAGTAACGGAAATATTCCAAAAAAATTACTGCTGTTACTCCTAGAAGCGCTTGTTCTGTCAAATGTATTACCCATCAAAATGTTTCTTTGTGTGGATAATCTATCTTTACAATAGTGGCTACGATTGTATAGCTGACAATACTGACACGGGTACGAGTATTATCTTTTCGATGGAAATAATTTACTCTTGTGTCATTCACTGTCATTTTCTAGTGACAATCCCACGATATTTGAAGACAGCCCGATGCTTATACTTATTCCGACCTGTGCGAAGCATACGGCTATTAGACCATTTAGAAGTAGTGGTACATTTATGGCTGACGAGAGCATCTTGGTGTTCAAACTCGACTCTCGTTTTCATCAGTACCAAAATCACTGAGGATTTTTGATACATCTCAACGAGTCTCGGAATTTAGGGTCAAAATAATCAAAATATACTTATTACGTAGACGACTGACTGAAGCAGTTATAAAGGCAACATCAAAGGTATACTGTCACCTGTTCCAATTTTGCCACAGTTACTATGGAAAGAGAAAGAGAAAGTCTAACCAATCACAGATTTTAAGCGGGTGGCCGCTTTTTAAAAACAGCGCCCTCACATGGGCATTTTGAATACCAAGGAACGCCCCTTTGACCATATACGGGCATATTTAGATTACAGGTGACTGTATACCTTTAACTTAGCATATAAGAGACGCTTGTTTCTGATTTTTTTCTGTCCCTTGACTGCGGTATCAACGTCCCCGTTCACTCTTGAACTTTGTCAATATTTCTAATAATGCCCAAACGAATCAGTCGGAACGAGACTCCACTCGGCCGACTCAGTGTATCAAGCGGAATACGAATTTTTAAAGATTAACTGCAAACTAAAGAGAAGCTGAAACACGCCTGTTAAATTAAACGTTCATCGTATCATTTGCTTTATTTCACAAATCAGCGACTGGCTGAAGATAGCTCCAATTTTTTTACCGATTATTTTAGAAACCGATAATGGCTTCGCACTCATCATTACCAAGGTCGGCTGTGACCTAGATATCTCCCGATGACCTTGCTGCGAACGAATTGTTGAAGCAAGACTGCATACTCCACTGCGATGATTACTGATTCTGTGCGTCAGTATGCCTGCAAGTGTGTCTCACCTCTGATACGCGCAAAGCCAATTACAATCTTACTTTTTCCGCTCTCTGCCTTTTCGTTCTCTTCATCTCATACCAGTTCGTCTTCTCGCATTTTTCTAACTCGTTTGCCTGATGACTCTGTGTGTGTCTATCTCTCTCTCTCTCTCTCTCTCTCTCTCTCTCTCTCTCTCTCTCTCTCTCTCTCTCTCTCTCTCTCCTCTCTCTCTCTCTCTCTCTCTCTCTCTCTCTCTCTCTCTCCTCCGAATCAATCACAGACAAACAGGCACGTATTGATGCTTGGTACCTTTCAACGGCCTATTAAGATTTCCCAACCGTAGATTTATCAGCTGCCAGATGCGCTATTTTAGGGCTCTCGTAAAGCTCCATCACGTGAACCACAGTTTGCTGCGGTGTTCAGTGTTAAGTGGATTGTTGTCTTTGCAATTTATCGAAACGTTGAGATTTTTATCACGACGTGAAGAGAGTACATGGCGCAGTCTGTCCTCTATGAAAATGTACATTACACTTCTTAACGACCGAAAATGGTCGTTATGTCGGACTTATGTAACGCTGCACGACACAATCAGCGTCACTGCTTTTCCTCACTTCCTCGATGCTGTGAAATTACCACGATGGCCGACACCGGGTAATAACTTTTACTAGATAAAATTCACTTTTTTATGTCCCCATTTATGACTGTCTTATTTGGGTAACTTGTTCTCTAATATCACGTACTGGGAAGTTCGCCAGGAGACAAGCATTACCGCCACCGCTGAGACGCAGCCGAAGTACACCCATCCGCCAATTAATTTGCCATCAGTCATCTCAAATTAGAACTCGCTTGGAAATCGACGTCTATCGAGGGCCGGGTTGTCTCTCTATCAGACCTATTTGTTCCGAATCCCTTGTTTTGATCCAATGATACGCTTGCCACTCACTCCCCATTGTTTTAACCCTCACGGCCGACAGAATCATGAGTGGCTTTGAGCCGTCGTCTTACGTCATAGACGGTGATACCTCGGCGGTCTCAACATGCCGGTACACCTGAAACTCGAGAAAAAATATTGCGATTTTCAATCGTATTTCGTTTTGATTTCTGATGATTCTGTGACGATGCGAACACGTGCATAAGACAGTGAAGGCTCTGTTGGTCTATCAAGAGACAAGACACTCATAAAAATTTTTGCCATCTTCAGCCGGTAATTTTCCCAACATAGTTATGCCCTCGTTATTTATCGTTCTAATTTTGCTCTTTCATGATTAGCCAGCGGTATCCATGGCAATACCAGGTCTTTTCCTGTAGGATTTAGCGATATGATATCAGTTGCGTTTATTTAAACCAGCGGCTAGCGATTTTGTTTACCCCGTTTATTGATCGGTGCCATCGTCCTTTTTTATTGACATTTTGACGGATGCAGCCTCAAGCTTGAAAGAAAATTAGCAATCATGTAAAACGAGTTCCTGGCGAGAAAGAGTCGGCTAAGTGCAAAGTAAACTAAAAAATGTCCAGTGTAAAGCGATGTTCTACATTCATTTGTGATATTATGGAGTGATATTATACATCCACCTATAATATGTGGTTGCACAAGGTAGATACAAACATAGATACATACATAGATACATACATACATACATACATACATACATACATACATACATACATACATACATACATACATACATACAGACAGACAGACAGACAGACAGACAGACAGACAGACAGACAGACAGACACACACACAGACAGACAGACAGACAGACACACAAACAGACAGACAGACCGACAGACAGACCGACAGACAGACAGACATATACACATGCACATGCCATACATATTGAACTTTAGCAATTATTCCTGAAGAGTTGTTTGAAATTTTATCATCACTGTTACACTAGTATCGTTGGCAATCAGAATTGTGGATACCTGTACGTTGTCCGTGATATTTTACACTGGATGTTGAATAATAACGCTAGACACCGATATTACTATCACATTTTATCGATGACATACAAACATTATTCAACTGTCACCATGGTAGCCCCGTCTTCGGCGCGATTTGCTGATTTCAACGAGATAATGCGCTTTTATCTCATCGGAAAAAGCTAGTAATGGTAAGCATCTAGGGATGTCGGATATGCAAATGAGCGCGATTCATGCGATCGGCGTTCAATGAGGGACCGGAGCTTTGTGACTGGGATTTCTGTCATCCGGGGAATTCCACGTCACCGCTATCACATCTCTCCAGTATCAGCGCTGCGTCTATAATTACAAAAGTTAAAAATTATAATCTACATGGAGTCCATCCGTGAAATTGAATATTAGGAATCGAATAGGCTCCCCAGAGTGAGTAAGTTTATGGTAGTTGGAAAACACACGTGTCGGCCATTTTCTTTTTCGCCCGGTGTCGTCCTGAGGGATAGTCTTCGCCGAACGCGATGTGATTTTGGCATCGTCAAGGGATCTTATTTGCCTGATAGTATCGATGCGTCCGTAATGGCTATGATGTGAAAAGGTAATGAATATTTTTCAATGAATTTTACAACCAACACGTATCGGCACAGTTGTTTTGACAAAAGTGCAGTTGGAGATCGCTTTTTGCATTTTACTTTGTGGTATGCCTGTTCGACAAACCACAATTTCACTTTAGAATTCCTCCATCTCTCTCTCTCTCTCTCTCTCTCTCTCTCTCTCTCTCTCTCTCTCTCTCTTCTCTCTCTCTCTCTCTCTCTCTCTCTCTCTCTCTCTCTCTCTCTCTTGTTTCGCAAAAGATACTACGTAAAGATGCCCGTCCGTGACATTCACGACACATGACAAGCGTTATCTGTCCAACGTCTCGCGGCAAATAAATTGACGAAAAGATGAGACAGATTGGTAATCTGCTGTCGGCAGCTACTACACGCCCCAAAGGCCCTTTATTTACCGGAGAAACCATACGTAACATCAAACTCGGAACTTGCGCATTCGACTCAAAATTTTCAACAACACCGTTCGTATGCATTTACGGGGCCAGCCTTCTATGCAGTTATTATTTTGTGCCTTGGACCACATGCCAAGTAATTCAGTCGCGAGCTCTCTTTCTGCTTTCGATTTACACCGCCATTAAATAACATTTTTGGACATAACAATAACTCGTAAAGACGTTAATGGTCGAATGCCATCGATATTCCGACATTAACTTTACAAATATTATCATATGCATTTTCATAAACCGACACGGGAATAGAATTGATGGTGCTGTTAGGCTCGTCACTAAACCTGCCTCACTACATCACACACTTTCTGTAAAATGGCGCGAACTAACAAAGATTCTCAAAACGACAAAGAGAGCTCCAGATGCGCATAAAGACGTGGACATCACAGGCGATGGATTTCAACATACTTTAGAGAAATATCGTATTTGTTTTTGTGTTGTGAAGTTTTAATTCGAGCAATATTGTGTTCCGTATGCCGATATTTTTGTTTGTTTGTTTAGGATTTTCTTTGTTTTCGGTAAAACCGAATAATGGAACGAAACTTGCAAAGTTCTACCTGTCAGTCGATGAAAATACTCAGACGGCGATAGAAATTTATCAATTTGACGGTCAAACGGGTTGGGAATACCTCGCCGAACTTATTTTTCCTCACGGGGTTTGAATGAGCTACTTTTTCGAGATTTGCATTTCACAGATCGAATTCTTGACCTAGCATCTTTGACGTGACACAAGTGTATAAACTAACACGTCCAAAAACCAAGAGTAAAGGTCCGGTACCTCTAACTTTTAGCGTATTTTTTTCAGTATTGTAGTTCTGCTAGTTGGAGTCATAAAATCATGTTTACATGCCATGGTTTCAATTTGCCAACAAAGCCTTATGTGTATGTGTGTGTATGTGTGTGTGCGCGTGTGTGAACTGAACTTTAGCTGGTCCGTACTAGAAATCGTTTGTCACAATAACATAAAATATCGTGCAAAGAGCGTTTTGATTGCAATTCTAATATTTCGTATTTAACCATAGTTTTTTGCAACAGAATGAAAAATGTTTGTAGAACAACATCAATGAAAATTATTCTCAAAAGTGACGGCTGCTGTACTCCTAACAGATAACGAACAAAATAACACTCACTACGTATTCCACAGATAGAAAATTGCAAGTCACAGCGGCGACTGAGTTTCATCACCTGTACTCGTCAGCTCAGCCATCGACCCACCCAATGCCGTTGCCGTGGCAACCGTTGTCATGGCCTCGGGGAGCACATTTTGCGGGAGATTGCTTAGTTTAATTGGGCGGACAAAATGTCAGCCAGTGAGAACTTATTCGTAACATGATCTATCGTTTGGCTTGAGCAAACCTCGACAGTTTTCCGAGTTCTGAAATCGTTAATTAATATTTGCTCCCGTTTTACTCCAATGTCTCTGACTGCGAAATCTAAATAGTCCTTGTTTGGGAGAAAAATCGGCCTCAACAACAAATAAAATAATCATTCCGTATATAATGTTTCCAATTAATGACGCCACTAATCACATTTTGATAAAATATTAGCCAGCGATATTCGGTGGCGACTGGATTTTTAAGGTTTCTCTAGCTATTTGCGTTAACCGAAACTTAAAGCGCAGAGACATCGATGTGTAAAATGTATTTATTCAATGAAGGAAATATTTCATAAGAAGCTCTATTTACTAGGATAACAATCGCTTACCATCTAGCGCATGCGTGTAGCATTTCTCCCCGACTGCCGGAGCGGCGACCGGAGAATTACTTCGTAACGGGCGAGTACGACAGAGAAACGCGCCATTACCGGACGACGTCGTCAAAAAATCAGATGAATTTATCGGCACAGTCGTGGGTAAAGGTACAGGATGGTTTTGAGAGGTCTTTTCTCCTGGAAAAAAATAATAAGTCAGATGTATTATTTGAATCGTAGTAGGCAGTCACGTCCATTGTGAAAGTTATCGCACGCTTAGACTGTATTACATGGCCATAATGGCGTTTTAACGTGACGAGAATTGTACCATCTCTTGCCTAATCTTTTTCATCTGTTCCACGTCTGGTTTTTTTTTTGTTTTTTTTGCAGGTTTAGATGAAAGTAATCTGTCTTTACGAGACAAATGAGGAACAACCGACGAAAACGAGGAATCCTTCGCGACAACTGGGATGACGTCACACTCTTGAACAGGCGATTTTCGTGTTTCAGGGTTAACAGGTAAGCGACGAACGTGCTGATGTGCGGTTTGGCTATGAAATCGCGCCGTTTATACCGTGGACAGACGCGCGCTTGCGGTTTTTTGGATTTGGGCGGGAGGGTCAGTATGCGACAGGGGTAGCAGCATAGGAAAAAAATGTTGAAATTCCTTTCTTTTCATCTATTCATATTTATTCCCCTTGACGCTTCAAAGATGTTTCGAAACCTTTGCCAAATGCCTTGGCTCTGGTACAGAGTGTGTAGGGTAACTTGAGATACTTCAACATGTCACGACTAGGAGTAGTCGACCATGAATTGTTTGTAAACACCAAACAGTATCATAGCAGCTAGCTATTTCCCGCCTAATTCCATAGCTTGCTCGATTAAAGCTATCCCCTGAATCAATTGGTGCATTTTTAGATTGTTTCGCAAATCGGGGGGGGGGAGACACCGCTGTCTGGCGGTATGATGCTGCATGGGTATACAGCATGCAAGTCACGAGCCGCGTTGTCTTGGAAACAAGACATGCGAAGTATAAGCCTCAGAGAACGGTAAAAACGCCTCTCCGATTGCGTTACTACACTATCTCAATTCCCTTTTCTCTCTCCAATCAAAATCGCCAATAACTTAATTTTGCGGTTACGAAGTCGTAAACACACTCACTTCAAATTACTTTGCCATTTTTTTTACTGTTTTCACCACGGAGTGCACAAGAAAGGTCAAGGGTTGCACACGACCAGTCACCGTACTTTTTCCCTCCGATCGCTAATCCAAAAGTAGGTTTTTCTTCCATAAGACATGAGCACCGATGGGTTAAATTAATCAAGACATATCGTCAGCAAGAACAATGAATGATAGTGGATTCGCCGGATTCGAGATCGCGCACGCCTTTTTATTCAAAGCTCCGAGTTTTATTTCTTTCCTTCACAAATGGACAGTTGTCTGCCCTCGACTAATCCTATAACCCTTCGGCGAAATGTCCGTATTTGTTTCATCCGATGTATTCTCCTTAAAAACCCAAAATCTCTGAAAACAAAAACGTCCCTCTTCAGTTTCTTTCTGAAGCTTGAATAGCGTAATCTTGAAGATTAATTTTGTTCGGAAATCGGAATATCGGAGAAAATGTTTCTGGCCATTAGCTGGATAGCTGCAGAATGGAATTGCGTGTATGTAACAACGTTTTTTGTTCCGCTAAGTTTTCATATCTGAATGGGAACTTTTCCGCTTGCCGTTAGCACAGAGCAAGGCCGATATTAGTTGTCCCGGGCAGCTGTGTCCGCTGCAATATTTTCAAAGCGGCCCGATTCAATGAAAGTCAGAGATGAAAAATTGGCGCGCGACAAAAATAATCTTCATTTTCATATACGCTGTTTCTGCCGGTACCGGCCACGTTTCTAATGAACGATCTGCCATCGCAAGATGATGCGACTGACGGTGTGTGCCGTGCCAAAGGTATGTGTGTGTGTTTTTGGAACGAATATCTGTGACAACATGATGACACCTCTACCACAATGTTTTCCCGACAACTCAGAAAATTAAAGTGAAGGTCACGGCCCAGCAATTTTGGGATCGCCCTCTTTTCATTTCGAATGCTTGTTTGTCGCGCCTGTCTTTTATCGTTCCTTGCCGATCAAACCGGATCCATAATGAGCAAGGAGGGTAACACAGGAATTGAGAAAACCGCTGTTTACAATCTCATTTGAAATATCAACTATGTTCCTGGTAGCAGCGCTTTGATTTTTAGCGAATTTGTTTACACTACAAATGATTGTTACCGATTAAATATCCTTCGTATCGAAACTTGCTATAATAATTGGTACCCTTATATATACATATATGAACACACAACCACTACACACACATATAGATATATATATATATATATATATATATAATATATATATATATATATATATATATATATATATATATATATATATATGAACATACACGAACAAATATACTTATCAGAATATATATATGTATATATATATTATATGTATATATAGAACATACACGAACAATAGAATATATACATGTATGTACATATGTATGTATGTATGTGTGTATGTGTAGTGTATATGTATATATATATAATATATATATATATATATAATAATATATATATATATATATATATATAGATATATATATATATATATATATATATATATACGTGCATCAGAAAAGATATTCGTCTGATTGTTATGGTTGTTATGATAATAGCAGGAAACTTAACTTTAGGAACATCTCTGATTTCTTTGTAAACCATTTTGCCATTCGGCCCTGCCTACCATACATGGATCTGTATCACAGGATGATAAAGTTTGCTGTTTTCATCCAATTGTCTGTGTGTTCCTCTATTCACATTACATTGACCGTGTTCGATGATTCTGACTCGTATGCGAAGCACACACACATAAACACACACAAACATATAGATATATACATATATATGAAGATACACAAACATATATACATTTATCAGAATATATATATATATATATATATATATATATATATATATATATTATATATATATATATATATATGCATAAGGATTGCTCATAAACCCTGTTCACTTTACTACAAAACATTTAATCTGGCGTCTTGTTTAGCTTTGCTATCTGCCGAACTGACAATCAAAATGTTTACGCCTAAGGCTTTGAACTTCTCCGCCACATCTTCCCTACCCTTGTCACTGTATTGATCAAGATGATAAAATAGTTGCGCTCTGTGGCGATTCTGTTCAATTTGTTGTTTCACAGATTTGTACACTGAAGATCCACATGTTTAACATCAGCATTTCATGTGCTTTCATGTGAAATTTTGATGACGTCACGGGGAAACATCGTGTCCTGTCCGAACTTGGCGCGCAACGATGGCAAAATTTTTGTGTCGTCTTTCGCGGAATAGAGATATCATTTCTCGTCTGTGTGACCGTTGTTTGATAAAAAAGCACGGCAGCACAATATTTTTACGATACGTTTACACTCAAAATGCTATCGGTGAAACTGAATCCTCCGCTAGCCCAGCATGTCATAATGTACCGCGAAATGCTACATTCAAATGCAACGTCTCCAAAGGTAGTGACAGAGGATTTCGAAAATCCTCTCAACGGAATCCGAAAAGCTTACGACAGCCGCATGCTCTTGGCAATATGGATATGGTTCCCCAATCACGCCACCCACCCCGCCCCCAAACCTTCTATATTGCATCGACGACATTTCTCAAAAATACAACACAATAATTTCAAAAGTCAGCTCCGGCCACAAGAACGAAGCAATCTGAACCAGAATGCAAAACGAGAATTCCGACTCACGTAATAAAAAAAAAGAGAGAGAAAACGCCCCTGGGTTTATTGCTTGCGTATTGATTCACTGACAGGGTTTTGTGTGGCATGGCTAAATGTCTCGGTTTGCGCACACACTGAATCAGCCGCCGATTCAATGGCAGGTCAGATCTTCGCCATATTTGAAAGTGTAGCGGTAAATGGGTACGACTATACTGTAGCTATCATCACTGAGTAGACTAGTGTGCTCAAAGCAGCTGCGTCAACAAACCAGCATACCTTTCTTTCCCTTGTTTTTACCTTTCGCTGTCTCTCGTTCTTCGCCCTATTTTCCCTCAGAAACAGCGAAGAAAAGGCATACAGACTGACATAGTGCATTTCCTCAGGCAATGTCAGATTCACCCTTGTCTCACCATTTTCTAATCGGTGCTTTGTCCCAATTCGTCATCTTTTTTCACTTCCATTGATATTTACCAAGTACACGAGCTATGGATCTTTTGTTATATTTCCTTCAAAAAATATATGGAATCCTAAACATTTGATGGACTTCTTTGCCATTTATGGGCGATTGTTGCCACCTCGTTTATATTCAGCCTTTGTAGCGGTCTTTCTTAGTGCTTTGCCAAAGCCCTTTATATGCAACGCCGCACAAAAATGACTGAAAACAGCATTATGAATGCATGTATTTTTATTAATTTATTTTGGCTTGTTGTTTTGTTTTTTGTTTTTTGTTTAATTTTGTTTTTATTTGAGGGGTTGAACGATAATGCAGCTCTCTGTTGAAAAGAGCGATGGCAAATATAAATCAGGGCCGCTTGTGAGTTCAGAGGCTGAGATGAATATCGCCCGACGCGCGAATCTCTTACTGCCCATTATGTGGCCGGCGATGCAGGTATCGACCGCTTGTCAGGAATACACCGTATGGATGGATAGTTCCACTTTGTCATTGAATCTTCGTTGTTGTCGCTCTATTCATTTCATTCTCGTAACTGTTTGCCTTCGACGGGCGATAGAATGAATTGATTTTTAACTAACGTTGATGGAGCGTTATCTTTCGAACGTACCCGGATGTAACGGCCATTGAAAGCACATGTTTGCTGCATATAACGCAAAAAAATCACGCCTGCGCAGTTTTCTGTTACATGTATAACAATGCAATGTGAAGTGAAAAAAAGGCTACGGGGTTCTTTGAAGTTAATTTGATTTATTTCTTTGTGGGGTTTTTTGAGAGGAAAATTCGCCACAGTAGAAAAAAGACCAAGCGGCATTGTGATCTAAATTAATGTAAAATTTAATATAACAAAATTATACGTCCGCCATTGTATATTCCAGTTCAAAACACGCCCCCAGGTGATCAATACACAACTTGCATTTACACTTAATAGAATTGTCACTCTTCAACCACTTAATTTTTGTTCCGGGTGGCTTTTGTAATAATGTTCTGTCAGGAAGTATATTAGGTAATAACTTATTATCTGCAGCTCGAAATTGTATTTGTCAGAACAGGTTTCTTTCAAATCCAGCTGCCGTGTATTTTTATCCGTGGCAAGTTTACCTACCACCGGGCCGCGGGCGGGGCACAAAGGCCGACGTTCGCCGAGCCTCGCAAATGGTGAAAAAAATATGTGATCTGGCACCAAGAACATGGTGCCCGTAAGAGTAAGCTCGAGGACACGCCCACCAGCCTAACTTCCCCAATCACGCGTTCTTTGGTCTCTATTTTCGGAATATGTAATTCAGCCTCTCTCAGCTATTCCATGAAAAACTAAGCCCTGTGTTTTTCACTTAAGATTACTCAGACGTCTTTAGGGATGAGAGAAAATAAGAACAACCTAATATTAGTCACGATTCGGATGTTCCAGTGCTTTTCATCAATATATGAGTGGGGGAAAGATGACGCTTAACGCCAAATATGTCATTGTGAACGTCTTTGGGGAGTGTGGTGGACTTTTGGAGGGTAAACAAAATATGTTTGGACATTTTCTAATAAGTTCAGCAAAAATAATATTTATACGGTATGTATACGAAAGCAGATATGCAAGTTAAGCGGGTGGGGGAGTCAGAATACCGACAACTGTTGAACCGGGAGAAACTCATGAAATAAAACCATATTATACCGGACTCACCTTGTTCCATCATGAATGCTTGCTTGTCAAAATCTCGCTTTTCCTCACCCCTCTCTCTCTCTCTCTCTCTCTCTCTCTCTCTCTCTCTCTCTCTCTCTCTCTCTCTCTCTCTCTATATATATATATATATATATATATATATATATATATATAAATGTTTTGACAAAAAAATACACAAAATCTGTATCTTCAGACCCATGTGAATGCTTAGAGCTTTCTAGATGACCGGTATCGCACACAAACTTTCTGTATAACTGAGATCAGGAGTGTTGCTGCGTATTTAGACTTTGCAAGACTTCCTTGGGACCTCTCCCTGACCTTTTCCCTTTAATGCTATGTATTCGCAAATAGGGTTGTGTTTAATTGTCTTCAACCCCGTAACCTAGTGTGGAGATGTAACATTTCCATAAATTACAAAAGGATTGAGCCACGTGTTGGATACCAGAAATTAGCGAGAAAGAAACACAAAATACTCATTTTAATATTATGTGGAACTTCATCAAATTTGAAGTCGTTAAGCTAGAAAACCAACAAATAAATTTGGGAGTCGCTGCATCATTCTGTTGTGAAGTGTCGTTCCGTGTACGTACGACGGACTCCGTGTGTTCACTGACATTTCTGTGTGTGACCCAGTTCCTGTCCGCGTCGCTCGATAAATTTGTAATTTCAATCATTCATGTAGAAGGAGCGTGTATTTGAACAAACAATTACCATACATCAGCACAAATGGGCCGGCGTATGTCACTCAATGTGGAGGTGACATTTCGGGTTGGCAGGAGCCTCTCGTTGACAGGAAGGAATCAGGCGAGCTCATGGTAAATCCTACTATGCTCAATCGTAATGCTCAAATAGTTTTAAGGTAGAACGCGCCTCGGGGACAGATATTCGGACTGTCACATTTTTTCAATACTTTTCTGATCTACCATTTGTGGGGGCTCATTCTGAAGCTGTTAGAATAAGAAAAGTGTTCACCATCTTAGTGTTTCGAAAATTGAAAATGTTGATAAGTTTACCCAATGGAGTTAACAAATGAATGGCGGCCATATTGAATTTCAAATATCGGTAAATGTTAGGAAATTTTTTTCTCTAACACCAAACTTTTCATTGTGACCCTGCGGTTTTTATTCTTGTTTCGGTAAGAGAATGGTGGAAAGTTTCATTGAGGAAAGTTTAAGCAAAAGTTTAAGTCTTTCACTTTCGAGGCCCGTACTGCCTTAAGTGGTCACCATCTCCACACAGACCATAGGTCCGGTAAGCTAGCGCATGAGTTGTTCAGCGATTTATCAGCCCTTGGAGGCGCGCACTGACCCCTATAAGATCTTTGCAGAAGTAGCAGCTTAGCCTCTCAATAGATGTGCGGTGTTTTTTTTCTTTATCTCCTCTCAAGCTTTGTCCCATGGAATCAGATAAGCCGCTGAGCCAGATACTTTGGAGAAATAGACACAGAGGTACTCTCTGTGCAACGTAGCTATTGGTCCCTGAGCAACGTGCGCATTTTCAAACAGTCATTGTCAATTTCAAAACGTTCACTACTTAATGGCAGGGGACTTTTAAGGGACCAACGGTACTGTTAGCAGGGTTCTGCACTGCCATCGACAATCTATATAATGTTTGTTGATTGGTTGGTTAGTTGGTTTCCATCTTTGCCGACGCGGATGGGCATACGATACAGGTTAGATTTACATCGTCGTGTCAATAAGCTATTAAATAAATGTAAAACAGCTCGAACAGAGTGGCAATTGCATTATAGGTAAAACATAGTCTTCTAACAACTCAACGTTTCAAGTGTACCAAACTACTGGCAATCGGTTTGGATGCGAGAATATTGAATTATGAATTTGAAATTTAATAAGAACGCTTATTTGAAGTCACAGGAATTGAAAAAATAAATCGCGACCATTCCCTATCAGATCTTATTGACCGCGGGAATTGTATCGGCCACGCTTTCCAACCACTCAGATCAGGTGCCTTGGGTGCGTTCATTCGCGATAACAGCTCTCGGATTTCACGCTTTGATCACCCATCGTAGCAACAATGGATGCGGTGTTTTTTCCGAAGTTAATTGATTCGCAATGTATTTAGTCAGTCAACGCTATGATCTATATAATTCAAGTAAACCATATTTTTTTCTTGCTGCCTGCGTTCTCAAATAGCTTAACGGATAACGCAGACCTAGACGGGTGCCAAACGCGACACCTCGCGTTAATTTGTTCAAAAGCAATCGTTTGTCGATAAAACGACGATTACATCGTTAAAACGAAGCTGGGATCTTGTACCTGTGCGCCGCCAACGAAAATACTTTAAAAGCGACTAAACCTAGTAACTGATATGAGACCATGTGTCACTAATTTTACAGCAAAATCGTTCACATAATGCGCACATGTTCAATTTTTTTTGCACCGTAACAAGAAATTACGTATTTCGCCGCGATCTGGATCACTGCAATTTTGGTCGCCATGTGTACTGAAACCTGTAGGGTAGGCTAGAGGAGCAGTTGTCAGAAACCAGTAAAAACTGAAAATTTAGAATTCAGAATAATCAGTCCTCAGGAATGATTTTACAAATTTAAAGCAGCACGTGACGTGGAGGCGGAAAACAATAGGAAATATATAAAATGAAAAACTATGACATCTTTGACGCAGAAGTAATCCTCATTTCACAAATCGAACTAAGATCTTATGGCCTCTGTCTCGAGACCTTTCATTGTACTCGTCCTGAACTGTTTTTGAACCGTGACCCTCTTTGGTCATTGATGGCGCATTTAATCATAATCAAAAGAAAATTGGGAATAAACATAACATTGCGATCTGTCTGAAGACTTTTTTCATCGTACCGCAGTGGATGGGTCTTATGGTTTTAGACCTACATATAAACAATACACTTCTGAGAATTCTCCTCTGTGTGTCCACTCATATAAGGTGTCATGTGCGTTACGTCGGAAAGTTGATCATGTTGAGCGCCCTCATGCGATCGTACGAATTACACGCGGTGGTTCTATCAGCTCAGTCATCACATCGGTGTATGTAAGATGCACCGACTATTATCCAAACTAACAAACTCGTTTCCAAACTAACAAACTGGTTTTTGCCGTGCACAGTCGATCCATCGTGCAACAAACGACAGGCAAATTACGGGGGAAGGTATCCGCTGTTCCCGTGTATAGGCCATAAAGTCGGGTGTTTGACAGTGGTGTCCAGACGTCGCCAGACACGAATACCTTGTTCAGAAGCTATTGGAACTATTTGGAATAAGCGTGTTGGCGTGGTATTCAAGTTCCGTAAAATTCGGTAGACTTTGATAATGGTTAACCGAATATTGACTTCTCTGTCAGTCCGTTAAATCGTAACCATGGACAGATGCCCACTGACAAGGCCGAACTCAGGACATACGGGTCATTCAGCTCTTAAATGTACGGCTAATCTGGTAATAATGACATGTGTTATCCTCATCTTGAGCGTTACATGTAGGGTCTGGCACCACTTGTTGAAACAAGCACCTATTTATGTTCCATGAAATCTGTTTAGTATCAGCCCGATGCCACAGAAGTCCCACCGTCAAAATGCTACAGTTAATGCTGAATTGCCACTTCATATAAGCTCGGATAAGAACAATCGCAAACGGACTGGAGTTTTATATTGTTCGGCTGTCGCTGCAACTGTTTAAATTGTTCAACTAGAAACGATCCGCCGGCAATCGTACAGATGTTATAAACGCGATTAATCGCCGAGAAATCTCCTGTAAATTTATTCGTCATATAATTGCTTGTGAACATGTTTATATACCTGTATAATAAGGCAGATACATGTACATTCATTTGTTGTTAGTTAGGGCAATTGGACTGAAAACTAGGCTTCAGGTATATATGTAGGTTGGCAGGTCCACGAACTTTGAAATTCACCATATCCAATGCACTACACTCTGCAAAAACGTCATGGAGGGCAAAGGTGATGATTTCCTAGACAAAATACACGACAGTGATGGAAAATAATAAGACATGTCGAAATTTAGTAATACATACATACATACATACATACATACATACATACATACATACATACATACATACATACATACATACATTAGCTTTTGACTGAAGATGTGTGAATCTTAAGTAACAAATATTATTATTTTGTACATGAAGTAATATATATATATATATATATATATATATATATATATATATATATATATATATATATATATATATATAACATCGTTGCTGGTATACCTGTGGTTGTCGATGGCAAAATATTTGACATATTAGTGGTTACAGCTGGAGCCTCTTCGATGAGCGCCAATATAAAGAGCAATAATCGTCCATTTTTTACGAGAGTTACAGTATTATTTGATAAATGAATGAGGTGATGTCGCCAAGAGAAGGAATTGTTACTATCGTTGAATTTATGGCTTGATTTCATTACGAGTCTTATTGACGTTACTCTCCGTGACGTCATCGGTATATTTGAAAAGTCTTTTGTTTTTCTTTATGATCCTTCGCTCGGGGAGCGTTCTCGCTCAGGTTACTCTGTTGTGTGTCGTTTATGCGTGGCTATGAAGTTGACATGGAATACAAGGAATATTAGCTGTCTGTTAATTAAAAAAAAGAGGTCAGGAGCCTGTAGTGTAAATCAAATCCGATGCCTTTTGTGGTAGACCAATACTTGCTGTTCGTTTTGTTGTTTTTGTTGGTTTTTTAATTGGAGGTTATATAATTTATATTATGTGTATTCTGTATTGTCTTTTTATCCTTTGAATGCATTTTCAGAGCACATAATATGCAAATTAGCTACGTTCCCATGAATTGTTACGACGTCGACGTTACATATAAGAAAACAATAAAAATGAAACCAAAAAGCTCGGGCAACGCACCATCCTGGCACAAGTAGCAAACAGCATTTATATCAGAAGAATCCCGCTACGTGATGATGTACAGCCGACATAGGGAGTGTAATAGCCTACAAGTTCTCGCGAACACACATTTTATAGGACGTAGGCTTCACTTGTTCGCCAAGTGCAGCGTTCTTGAATTAATCTGGATTTTACTCTGTACAGATACGGCTAATGCAGGCTTGCAACTTGCCCGTCGGTCAAATGCCATTAAAACTTGCACATGCAACGACGCAGTGCAATTGTCGAGAGAGTCACCATTTATAACTCAATTTTCGCGAAAAGCAAAAGCATTCTGGTGTTATCACCCCGGTGAAAGTAGGCCAGGCGACGGCTGGTAAATAAGACGTAACCAAGGGTAGGTCATTTTATGCTGCTACACTGTTGACCAATTACGCATGCGTGAAAGATCGACTCTGGCTGCCACACCTTCGTTGACCAGTTTATTGGCAGCTATGTCACAGTCACTGTCGCATAGTCTTGACGAACCTGTAAAACGGCTCCCGTGTAAAGGAGTTCATTCTTGACATTTAACCTACATCATGGACAAAAAATTACCTTTGAACAGGTGCCCCTCAATATTGGACCTTGCTCGACCAAACTTTCAATGGTAAGCTGCGTGTGGTGTTTCTGTGTGTTCATTATGCCACGGACCGTGATTATGCGTGGTTGTCTTTCACGATTTAGGGAGAGCGTGTAACCCCCATGGCATCTAATTATGGTCGGGTCCCCCCTTGCTGATGATAAGCTATGGGGAGATGTCAAGGTGAACTTCCCTTTTAGTCCCCATCTTTTTACGAGTATCAGACACAAGTGATTCGAATGAGATACGAAGCTTACTCCCTTAATTCTAAATGGAAATAGCAGAACGACCAGCTACCCGCTGGGGTTTTTTTTGCCATAAGACCTTCAAAGGAATTACAGTGACTCCCATGCCCCATCCTGTGTTCGACTGAATGGTCACAAATAGTCTTCGTGCACTCCGAGAATGTTTTTAGAGAACCTCTTCAATCCAAACCATGTGTCGTCGAATTGTGAAAGAGGCTTTTTCCAAAAACAAAACGCGTTGCGTTACTTACCGGCAGTTTAACACGCGCAGAGTTGCTGAATACAGGCCACAGCTTGCGTCAAATATTGACAAAGCACTCGGGAGAGTCGTACATATTTACGCGTTCCTGCTCGAAAAGCACGAGAAGGACCCTAGCCGTCCTGAGTACAGTAACATCGGGCGTGGAAGCTGTCAAATAATAAGTATACGCACATGCTTATATACATATAGACACATACATAGATACACGGATACATACATGCACATACATAGATACATATACATTGATACATAGATACATAAATGTATGCATCCATGCATACATATGTATGTATAATATCTATCTATCTATCTATCTATCTATCTATTTATCTATCTATCTATCTATCTATCTATCCATCCATTTATCTATCTATCTATCTATTATCTATCTATCTATCTATCTATCTATTTATCTATCTATCTATATATATTATATAATATATATATATATATATATATATATATATATATATATATATATATATATATATTATATATGCTTAAAAGATCACATCTGTGTGCTTCGTCTTTTGTATACTGATCTTGATAGTTGCCCTGTCGTCTTTCAATTCAATGGCGGAACAGTGATCGATTTCGACGGATAAAAGCTCAGGGCATTTGAACAATTTAATATTTCTCGACAATACGCACTCTAACGTTGGGTTGAGTGAAGCGAAAATTTGCTTTCTTGTTAATGCCGCGATCATGTCTTCAGTTTCAATTGATGTCGACTCGAGTCGACCAAGATCATCTTGTTGAGAGCACGATAATTTGTTATGAATGCATGTTGCGATGCGCATGTCACGAAAGGGTATGCGATGTGGAGTTGACAATTAAACCCGGAGATGAACACGAATCAAACGCTCCTTTGTCCCGGATTTGTCTGAAAGCGCTGGATGTTGATTTGTTGGGCAGCTGCTTTGGGGAAGACGATATCCTGTACAGCTTTGTCGTTTGTGATGATTTCAGAGTAATATATTGCCGAGGCATAAGAAAATTTAAGAGCCATATTTTTCCTTGACACTTTCTGTGAGCAGAATTCTAATGTCAAAAAATGTGACAGGTACCCGTTAAAAACTTAAAAAGTTCAACGACTGAGCGACATTAGAAGAAACAAGCCCAGCATATCTGCAGACTAACATAAAGCTTATAACAATGTACAATAGATAATTAAGATATTTACTTGTCAAGTACAGTGCATTTTAGTCCAATGAGCAAGGCAGTCTCGCCCTAATAGCGCTCCATAAGAGGTTAGGAAAGCTGCCTTGATTGTACATTTACAAAATACGAGTGGGTGTTGCAAACGCAGCAAAGGATGAAAAATTCTAAAAAAAAATGAAAAGGAAAATAAAACGTGAGACCTTTACCTCCGTGTAGTCATTACAAGCTGTCTCTAAAAGTAGAAATGCCCTGGGACCCACTCAGAAAGTGCCTTACGACTGCAAAACGTACTGTAGGTGGGTATGTATAAGAATTTTGGACAGCATCTGCGAGTTGTCTTTGCTTAGAACTTAAATTCGTGATTTCTTTTTCTGAGTAAAGCATCATACGTGTTTGATTGTGTTGTCCTGTCGCTCACAATCCTCGGCTAGTTCAAGTTGAAGCGATGATTCAAACATGTACAGAGTGAAGCGAACATGTAATTAGGAATCTATCTAGGGAAGAGGGTGGTAAAAAGGGGGAAAAACGTGGAGCAATATTTTCGGAGTTACAGTCTTGCTTGTTATATTTACACGACTACTGAAGAGTGGAATTCCCGGAGGAAATTACGGATTCTCCTGTTGACTAAGGAAAGTTTGTCAAATGTTGGAACGCGATAAATTCTTGCGCCATTCTTACCAACACCTCCCAGGATATAATGACACTGCTAATTCCCGCTTCTGTATTACCTGCATGATAACAGGAAAGTTTATTTAGGTACAACCGCCTCCAGATATTTGACTCTTAATTACCAGAGCCCAATGGGGGTTAAAGGCGAGTGAATACCTGTGGGGTAATATAAATATTACATAACTATCGCGATATTGTTCCCAACACCGTATTGTTTTGTTTTGCTTTGTCACAAGGAATGCATGGTAAATTGAAAGGGAAACACTCGATCTTGAGTGACTACGAAAGAAAGTTCAATCCACCGATGCAAGTTGAAATTAAGTTCTGGTTAAAAGTCATCCTTTAGGTTACGCTATCCCCGAAAATAAAAGTTTGGAAATTCGTGCTCTGGCTCTACGATGCTTTCACAGTGCACAGTCTAAATCAAGGGCCATGGCGTGAATTTGTCGAACAAGCGAAGGAAAATTACTAAAAGTACATGTATTTAAAATTCAAAATGGCCGCCTTTCTCTGTTTGAACTCTACATAGGCAGATAGGGGACAGAGTTAATTTTGGAATTCCGTAACTACCAGACAGTGGAAAGTTAATTTTCTCTGCAGGTTTCAAATAAGTCCACACCAGCTGAAGACCAGAGAAGTATTGTAAGATGTTAAAAGGCGGGCATCTGGTCTCAAGATGTCGTCTCCAATGCCCCAATTGTAAACACTTCAGATGATTGTGCAAAAGGTTTTAGACGTCTCCACGATGATCGTTCGACTGGCTATGCGCAAAACGCCTGCGCACCAATTCATTGCGGGTTGGTAACTGGAAAATGATAATATTCTTTTAATGATGGCAAAATTATGAATCAGGTTTACTGTACTTAATCTATTTATGTACAAACACTTTTGTCACGTGTTTCATTATCATGACAAGGATCTCAAGAAGGCATTTAGGATGTAAGTCAGCATTGAAATAAATAGGTAGCGCATGCAATTATTCAGCAGTTGAGGCTGAACAATAACCGAGTTTGCGGAGAATTTTCAGGTCTGCATGCCAACGTCACAGCTAGCTGTCTAGACGCCGAACGGAACCTAATTGACCAGCTTTTCTTTCCCGGGAAAATGTACGCTACCTTTGCGTAAGAGGCGTTGCATACTTTTGTTTCCATGTTTCCGAATTAACATGAACATGCTTCAATTCTATACACGCATACCACAATCTCGTTGCATTGATTTGTCTAGACTTATCAAGGGGTATATATAATATCGATTATACAGGTGGGGTTACAATTTTTTTTGTCTGGAATTCACTGAAAACGTTCTAGCATTAAGTGTTCTCGTGGAGGTCCCTTATCTAATTACATCAATCGGAGTACTTGTGGTGTAGCTAGCACAATTCAATGTTTGTTCTCCATTGCCTCTCACTCTATGGATGTAGGCGATATTAAATTCATCTGTCGAGATCAAATATTAACCATCGTAGCACGTATACAGTTGGTTCCTATTTTTGTTTGAGCCGTTATGTCAGCAATCCGGTCAGCGCTATGTGCGACCTTGCGTAGAAAAAAGACAACTAATCTCGGTCAGCTATAGGTTGATTTGTTCGTGAAATCGTTTGGAAAAAGACGGGCAGTTCCCGTGACCACAAGAGGGCGCGGCCGGTGCGCAATTGTTCTTCGAGGCACACGAAGCGCTGCTTGCACAACTCCAATGACACGACTTTTGGACATCAGACAAGCGTGACATGTTGTCGAGTCATCCAACTTTTTTCTCAAGGGAGGACAAGATGTATATTTGTGTTACTGTGTCTGTCTGCGGTGACTAACACTCAACAGGCTCACCTTTTTCTGTCGCTTGCTGTCGTATCTGCGAACGGCTATTCGAGTTTTAACACTGAGACCGTCTGTATGTACAAATGCGAACTCTCTTGGAATTATGAGTCGTGCCGGAGTTAAATGTCTTCTGTCGGGTTTGGCATAACAGTGGCAACCGGTAACTGAACACGGATGGACTGGACAGTTTGAGAACTGTTTCAGCAGTCGTTTGGTCTTTAAGCAGACCCTCTGGGGACCAGTTGTCGCACATCTATCAAAACCCGCAGATATGCGACATCCCATGCCATTCTCCATGCAGTCGTTGGGTACTACGTAACGGCGCCTGTCGTTCGAGGGGGAAAAAAACTTCGCATCTGACAAAAAAAACACCAGGGAGGGAGTAGTCGAAAATAGTTGTAACGTTCAGAGATTGGATACTGCGAAGGACAGGCTGAATTAGCACGTGGTGTCCTCCCGTGTTGTCGCTGTCAAACAACAGGTAAGAGAATTCTCTGTACCCCGGGCCAGCGGACCGGAATGATCTCGAGCAGATTGGATTACTCTCATTGGTTGTGTGCATACATGTACTGTTGGGTTGAGCAGTATTACAGTGATTCATTTGAGCCGCAGCTGCCGTCGTGTCGCAGCATTCACTCTGTTTCGTGTATGGTATACTATGGAGCTAAACGAGAGACAAGCGCGTCGTTTGCGAGGCACTGACACCGATAAATGTAGTTTTATGATGGAAATCTTTTTGGAGCTCACGAAAAGATGAAGGGCTTTACCCTGTCGGCAGATTGTATTTCTAGCGTGAGTATGCGAGAAAAAGGTGGAGTGTGAGCTCTAGGAGAGCGGGAAAGTGCGTGGCCCGTGATACATCCATGGTGTGACGATTTTTTATGGTTATCTTACGCACGAATCCACATATCTATTCTACACGGTTAATTGCTGAGAAGAAAGGGACAATTAACACCTTCGCCTGTCCACCATTGTAGCCTTGCCTTTACTACCAACCAACAAAAGGTAATTAAGCAATCAAAAAACTGAATAAGACATACAAACGTCTGTATTCAAACAGAATCACAACTGTGGGAGAGCTTATACCTGACAGAGATTCGCAAGTTGGTGTCAATTGCTGCGGCAATTGAGTGGCATACACTTTCTATTGGTCTGTAGAAGCTTGCAAGAGGTGGGCAGATTCGGTTAAAAATGGGGGTATTTGCGATTATATAATGCCTCATGGAATCCTTTGTGGTTTTGGTCGGAGATTAAGAGAGTCAAGCCATGCATGGCGGCTACTTTTGAACGATTTTGACGTCGGAGATATTTGAACGATAGTTTGGATTGATTGCCCCCCTGCAACGCTTTGAAAACCCGCTCAGCGCAGGGTCATCACAATAGCAATTTAGACATGGGGAACACATGCGACAATTCCCTCCTCGGAGCGATTCTAGACTGGGTATATATGCCTCTTTGTGGTTGAATGTACTTGACTTCGAGCGCTTTGAGCATGGTTTGACTGAACCAGTTTCAATTCGACGTTGTTTAAGGGTCTGTAGAACTGCATATACTTCGGCATTCACTATATATAGAGATATCATCGGGCAAAAAAACCTGACATTCTGCGTCACTGTAAACCATAGCTCTATGCAAATTGAAGCACTTTGGTCCACTGACGTATCGATGATGAAGATTTGTGTCTGCTCACGCCGTTTACTTCTGAGTTTGTTACTGCTGGAACTGTTGATGAATTGCAAATTGTGGTCAGGGGCATTGCAGTACAGGAACCACTCTATGTTGGCAAGGATCGGGGGGACCGCGGTGTCAATAGACGTCGGTTGCCTAGATAACCCCACCCCCCCCCGTTTCCACGATCAGCACACTAACAGTAACAAGCACGTTACCATGCTGTAAATAATTTCTCGACAGGTGATCCGAAAAAAATATGTCCAGCAAAGCGATGATAGTCTGATCATTGTCGTATCTCCTTGAGAACGCGATGACACGGAACTTCTTGCTCGCCGTGTATTGTACACTAAGGCCAACAGAGGGCCAATTACAAGTCCCTGGGTATTTGACCGCCCCCAAGACCGGTAATGACTTTCACTTCACAAAAATATCTAACAAACTGATGAAGTATCCGGTCCTGAAAATGTCTTTATAACTGTCCTTATGTAGACAATTTGCGCAGCCTGTAGAGATTCTCACCGTCTGAGTCGAACGGAAGGTGAGAAGGGCGCTTTTGGTTATGACGTCATCGGCTGGCTCGGAGGGAATTATTGCCTTCAGTTGAAAGTTGAATGCACCGTTCTTCATAACTTATCAACAAGCGCTCGTCAGCAAACATCAATTTGAGTATGTATGACTGTGAGTGGATAGGGTCATTCAGTATAGTGATGTGCTTGGCGAATGGCGGGATTACATTTGCATGTGTGTAGCTGTGTAAAAGTAATTTGTTTTCCCGACACTTGCAATGACCTCTGCTCTTTCCAAACATGTTTTTCAGGGGACTGTAGCGCTCAGAAATTTTCAACGGCAATATTTTTTATGAGTTTGAGAAAGCGAAATTGTGTTAGTCCCTCTGTAGGTTTTTTGCCCAATCGAAGAAAAATGGCAGTGAGGCCCGCTTGACCGTGATTCCCTTCACCGCGCATGTACTGACGATACCTAGCCTCGTCCAAAGATAAAAAATGTGGAGTTTAAAACACGCAACGTGCAACACATTCTCTCTTTAAAATCTCATCTACTCTCATGCTGCACAGTAGCTGCAGTTGTTACTTTTCACTTGGAACGATTATACATTCTGAAGAATTATTTCTTTTTAATGATTACAACAACAGTCCACTTCCGGTGAGGTCCTTGCGTTACGTCGAAATACTGTGTCCAATTACCGTATTATCCTCGAATGCCCTCTACTTTGCAGACGATAACAACATCGACTGGAGAGCAATAAGAAGCGAATATGTAAACAATTTCGTCTGTGGCTCCTACACCGATGTTATTAAACCGCTCTTCAAAGTTTACTGCGGCACTCAATCACGTTTAACTCGAAGACGGATTCCCTGCTACCACTCAGCGTCAGCGAGGACTTGGAGTGGGACAGTAATCCCCGAAATTGTCAGACGATAAAGATATTGGAAAATTGGCCATTAAAAAACTAATGCGGCGGTTGGCGACAGCGGAGAGGAGTCGCCATGTCCGTGGAAACATCGAATTCTCGTCAAACGTGCGACAAAGTACAGTTAACGATCGGCGAAGTCCGTAATATTTCGGGGGAAAAAAGGGCAAAGCGTCGAAAGTCTCTTGGAACCCATTCATTTTGTTGGATTGGCCAATAAATTCACCTAAGTAGGCATATCTCCAGGAGCGCACGAGGCCGTACCGAACAACTGCACCATCTATAGTCTCATGCCATCGGATCCGTCTTGTTGGCCTGGTGTAGCCCGCAATTAAGGTCCCTTTTCTTAAAATTACAGTCACTTTAATATTCAGCATAGCAGTCCATTCCTGCGAGTCAAATAGTCACCATGGTAAAAACTTTCCTTCTCCAAAAGCATTGCTCCCTCTTGAATTTGGGGGTATTTTATTCAACTTAATTCATTCTTGTATGTTTGTTTGTTTGTTTTGGTTTGGTTGCTTAGATGCTTGTTTTAGGGTGTTTGTCTGTTTCTATGTTGTATCGGCTGTAAAATGTCTCGCGACGTGTATCGCACAACTGGCTCCGTAATATTGTGAACACTGTGCCCAGGAGTACGGCAATCTACAGGGAATCATACCAAAGCTGTACTACCGTAAATGCATATATATCGAGGGTGCCGATGGGTTTGGGTTCAGAACAGACGATTGTACTGGATGTGTTTGCAGATCAGAGAGAGTAAAATAATTCTGAAAGAAGCTGAGACGTAAACCTCTGTCCATCATTATTCCGTACCAAAGAACCTTCAAACCTTCTCGCAAAAGCATTCGCATCTAACGCCCCTGCGTGAATTCGGTTGCCATCTTTCTGTCAAGTTTACTATGAAACCCAGCCCTTTCATATCTAACTAATAATATAAAATATCAAAAAAATATTTTTAAAATTAACTGCGGGTCGTATTAGTCAAGAACTGCGCTTGGGTGCGGTAGAGAAGTACTACAGACTAAGGACCAGAATGTATGGAAGTACCTTCGGGATTGAAGTTCGGAGCGTAATGATGTAAAGAACGAGTCAGCAAAATGTCAAAAACAAAATATAAAACACACACACCAGCGACTGCAGACGTGACCTTCCAGTCAAAGGTTACACGGAATATGCCAGAAGAACGGGACCCCGATGAGGGGAATTCTGGAGTACGATTGAATCAAAGATTGAATAAATAATTAAGGGGCATTTACATGTAAAACTGCTAGTACTAAGTGCACGCACATTCCCTCCACATCAGGGCATGCATGAGAACGATTGTTTTCCTGTACGTTTGAATCGTCTGCTTCTGCAGTGCTCTCGCATGAATTTGCCAGTTGAAACGCGCGCGCGCTAATTGAACCAGTATGGTCACCCGAGGGGTCAATATGGCAAGTCGAACACAGATTTCCGATGTACTGGGCGCTGCAAGATTGTCGGTTTATTGAATAGCGGATAATTTGACAGGGCAGGACGCACAGCGTGGGCCGTTCATTACAATATTGACATTCGATACAACTGCAGTATCCAACAGAAATATTGCTGCTCACAGCCTGCAACTAACACGCCAAAAAAAAACGTTGTTCCTTCACCGAGGGTTGAAGTCAATGCACTCGCTCCCCGCCTGGAAAGCACTCTATCCCTTCCAGCGATGTTTTTCCGGTTCTAGTCATTTGACCAAACCCTGTCTCGAGTTTAAGAGTTAGGGGACTTTAAGTACCGTCAGTGCAACTTCACACAAGTAGATTCGGATATGTTAAACGCTGGCTCTATGGTGGTCTATCTAATTCTAAAAAAAGTTTGCTGCCGTAATTTTAATGCATCCTATCGTTGAATATCTCCTTGCAACGCCTAGAGTGGGGCGTTTAATAGGTGGCATGTGTCCGCAAAATATGTTTTAATGTATGCCCCGAGGACCAATTCATGATATTGTTGAAGGTAAAGGACGCAGAATGTCTAAACCATGTTTATTATTTCGAGAGCTGGCAAACCTGCCGTTCACTTCACCATGCCTCGGGGTGAATTCATAATGTGTATTTAAGTCGATCTGACTGGTATTGCATAGAGTAAACCCCTTCAGTTTAAGTGGAACTGCTCCGTGGAAATAGAAAACCAATCTGTCAGTCTCTTCGCCGGTATTGGTTCTGATCAACAATTTGTAAGAACGCAGCGTGGTGCCAACTGTTGTTTTGATTATGATATTTTGCGTTGTAGTCGGACCACTCTAGCGCAGACGACAGTAATTGAACATACTTGAGGGAAGGAATGCGCGCTCTTCATAGTCCAGTCAAAATAGGGTTGGACCCACCACAAATTGCAACAGAATTTTTTCTTCAGAATGCATTTTAGTGAGGTACCCAGAACAACATATTAAAAGTTTACTCGAATCCACCTTGGGGAAATATGTCTAATTTGCATAAATCAAATATGGCTGCCAGCAATCCGACAAAATAGCATAATTGGCCATATATCACATATTAAACAAGCTATTTCGGTGATTTCAAAGTCTGACACTAGTTATTTGGCTCAGGGAATCATTTCGGAGGTCTTAAGTTTCATATAGGCACTTCATTAATTTGCATAATTCCAATATGGCGGCCAACATTCCTACAAAAGACATTGTCGGTCATATACCACGCATTAAACAAGCTATTTCAGTGATTTTTATGTTAAGAGTATATTTCTTAGGCATGGACAAATGATTTTCGAGATGCAATTATTTGCATAGGTAATTTGTTAATTTGCATAAATCCAATATGGTGGCCAACATTCCTACAAAGGACATTGTCGGTCATATACCACGCATTAAACAAGCTATTTCAGTGATTTTAAACTTTTACTATATTTCTTGGGTATGAAGTAACACTTTTAGTGATTCAATTTTTACAAAGAACCTTTGATAATTTGCATAAATTAAATATGGCTGCCATATTAATGCCCCATGGCTTAATAGCTTCTAATATAAATAAGGGTTTGGTATAGTGTTTAGCACTAAGAAACTATTAAGAAGAAACTGTTAAGTCCTTCGACATTCATTTTAAGCTCATATTTGGTATTGATATAAATACCAAAGAGAGCTTATATGGTGAGTCTATGGCGTCTGTATGTCTGTATGTCTGTATGTATGTATGTATGTATGTATGTATGTATGTATGTATGTATGTATGTATGTATGTATGTAGGAATGTATGTGCGGATGTATGTCCGTCACACGCAAAGGCTCCCATACCGCCAAAGCTACCATCTCAGTATTTTGGTGTACAGGTAGTTGCAGGGGTTGAGATGTGACGTTGTTTCATTGTCAAAAATATGCAAATGAGGTAAGAAAAAGGGGAATCCTGCAAATTTGCAGGAGTGGTGGCAATAACTGAAACAGCGCACACATCTGAGTAAGAGGTTTTTGACCTTTAACCTATTTGTATGCAGGGTACCTATTATGTGCGGGAGTGGTGGCAGTAACTGAAACAGCTTATTATTCATTTCCTGTGATTGTTTATGAACTGTGACATATTAACAGACCTGCTCAAACCATGGATGTCTATTTTTGTACATCCATGGTTGAAACATTCTCTGCTATGCATGTTGCTAAAGTTGACCTCCAGTACCTAAAGTTTCAGACGTTATTTACTTTTGTCATTCTTGTTTTTCTGGTTTAAATATTTCTTGTTGTTTTTCTGGATGTGCAGAAATCATTGTCATAACATCAACGTAGAATTTTCCTGCACTGAACAGATAGAAACAACACTTATTGTTGATCATTGGTATGTACCAATTCTGATCAAATTTGAGCGACACTGTATAATTGCGGTATTTTTAAAATTTTAATTTTTCTATATATGACGACTGTTAATGATTGTTAGTCTTCTGAATAATATATTCTCTTTCTGAATATAACATTGGATTCATCTGTGTACGGCATTTTCGTAATTTGTATGGGTGTTTAACTCTGTACAGTGTCAAAACATGTAATCTGTAATGTATACTGTTAAAAAAAGACGTGTTCAAAATCTTTAGTTTTTAATTTAGACTGAACCCCCTTCTTACGGATGGTTGCATCCTTATAAGATCCCCTAGATGACAGGCAAGAAGTCATCACACATAACAGCCAAAATACAATAAACACAACAAAGCAAAAAAACAGAAAAAATGATATGACCAAAATAAAAATGCCATAATACACACACATTGAAACTTAGCACTATTGCAAACAATGTCAGATTCATAAAAACTTTATGGACACACAGACTCAAAAAAATCGGAAAACTGCATGCTTTAGCAAAGGCTTACAATTGATCCAAAAACAGAATCCAACTATTACACAATACAAACAAGTACATCTTGAGTCATTTTTCCAAGTGTCATTTTCCAGATGTACATGCTTGTATCGTGTAACAGTTGGATTCTGTTGGGCTGATGAGCTGTTTGAATTAATTTTCAATTTTCAATTTTTTGTGAGTTTATGTTGTTGATCAAGTTTTAAGAGTCTGACATTTTTTGCATCAGAATTTTATTGCAAAACAAAATAGTTGTTTTGTTATATAACCTTTAAAACACAATGTGAAAATTTCAGAAAATTTGACCTAGCCAGACTAGATTTATATTCTTTGCAAATCTTGAAATTCGGATAAAATGGAAGCAGAAAATCGGGTGGTTTGCATAAATTTGCATAAATTACCCCTTCTATATCATGCAACTTACGACTGCTTGCCAAGCTAAAAGGTGAGCCTAACCAATTTTTAATCTTGGGTTAACAAATTAATCAAATTGGATGAATATTTGGAAAAAAATTATTTTGAGCAAAATACGCTGCATTGGGTGAAGTGCCCTCTTAACAGTTTTTTCTTGATATTCCGGTTGCTGAAATCTCTACAAAACCTTATTTATATAAGAAGCTATTTGGTCATTAATTTGGCAGCCATATTTAATTTCTGAAACTTATCAAAGTGTCTTTTAAAAACATTGAACCGCAAAAGGTGTTTCTTCATGCTCACGAAATATATTTAAACTTCAAAATGTCTGAAATAGATTGTTCAATACATGATATATGACAGAAAATGACTTTTGTAGGTATATTGGCCGCCATATTGGATTTTGCAAATTAACGAAGTGCCAAGGCAAATCATTGCACCTTAAAAATCATTTGTCCATGCCAAGGAAATATACTTTTAACTTTGAAATCACAGAAATAGCTTGTTTAACCCTTTGACTGCTGTAATTATTTACACAAAAATTTTAATGCAATATTTTACCAATTTCTGTGAATTTTTCTGTACGTTTTTTCATAATTTTTGACCAAATGGATATCATTTTCCAGCAGCTACAGTTTTTTATCAAAATTTAAAAAGCAGAAAAATTGACTGTGATACATTTTATATAGTTGACAATAATAGACTTTGGCGCCCAAAGGGTTAATACGTGGTATATGACAGAAAATGTCTTTTGTATGTATGTTGGCAACCCTATTGGATTTATGCAAATTAACAATGTCCTAAGTATGCAAATCATTACATCTCGAAAATTGTTTGTCCATGCCAAAGAAATATACTGTAAACTTTGAAATCACAGAAATGGCTTGTTTAACCCTTTGACTGCTGTAATTTTTACGCAAAAATTTTTATACAATATTTTACCAATTTCTGCGAACTTTTCTGTACGTTTTTTTCATAATTTTTGACCAAATGGATATAATTTTTCATCAGCTACATTTTTTATCAAAATTTTGGCAAAAGGCAGAAAAAATGACCGTGGTTTATTTATAAAGTTGACAAAACTAGACCTTGGCGCCCAAAGGGTTAATACGTGGTATATGACAGAAAATGTCTTTTGTAGGTATGGGGCCTCCATATTGGATTTATGCAAATTAACAAATTGCCTATGCAAATCATTGCATCTCGAAAAACGTTTGTCCATGCCTAAGAAATATACTTTTAACTTTAAAATTACTGAAAGAGCTAGTTTAATATGTGGTATATGACCGAAAATGTCTTTTTGTAGGAATGTTGGCCGCCATATTGGAATTATGCAAATTAATGAAGTGCCTATATGAAACTTAAGACCTCCAAAATGATTCCCTGAGCCAAATAACTAGTGTCAGACTTTGAAATCACTGAAATAGCTTGTTTAATATGTGATATATGGCCAATTATGCTATTTTGTCGGATTGCTGGCAGCCATATTTGATTTATGCAAATTAGACATATTTCCCCAAGGTGGATTCGAGTAAACTTTTAATATGTTGTTCTGGGTACCTCACTAAAATGCATTCTGAAGAAAAAAATTCTGTTGCAATTTGTGGTGGGTTAGGTGCCACAAATCTCGTAGATTGACGGACTATCACAACTTGTGTCGACTCTTCAAAAATATTGTCGTCATAAACCAATTTCCCTCCCCGGCTGACGTGCGGTTCGCGCCGCGCTGCAGCCACTCAAGTCCGATAAATAAGCCCGGATCAAAGGTCAGACCTTCAATTGTCAGTTGGAACCGTATCGATTTACCGAACGGCTTTGTTGGATTTTGAATTTTGTTTTGTAATGACGCGAAGAAATCAAGCTCTGACCGAGCGCACTTTCCCCAATGTCATTCTACGAATTACATAGTCACTAGCCACTCCGAAACTCACCATGCAGTCACGTCCATGGGTGACGAAGCAAATGTTTGACATAACATGTACATGAACAGCAAGAATGGATCAAGAAAATGAAACCGAATAATCAATATATATATCCCAGTTAGCTTTGTTAGTCTTGATACGCATTTTCTTAAATATGGCCTGATCATTATGCAACAACTCGAATGCTACATCTAGCTTCATAGAGGATAATTAATAATAAAACATTCGCTAACTTTACATCGACATGTAGAGACACACAAAGATACATATATGTACTTTATACATACATACATACATACATACATACATACATACATACATACATACATACATACGTACGTACGTACGTACGTACGTACATACATACATACATACATACATACATACATACATACATACATACATACATACATACATACATACATACATACATACATACATACATACATACATACATACATACATACATACATACATACATACATACATACATGCCGCAGCAAAGAGGCTAAGGATAACGAACAAAGTGTAAAAGTACACCTGATGGTAACTATAAGCTACACGGGACCGCAATATATGTGCCAAAATAAAACGAAAGGAATCGTTCGAACGGATATATGTTTTCTTCAGTAAACGGATAAACATTAAATTTATTTCTCTGAGCGATGTCAGTAAATTTGTGGTAAAGAGGGCTTCCTCCAATAAAGTTTTGTTTAAGATGGTCCTAACTGGATCCATATACGCCTACTGTTATCCTCTCTGGCAGACAAAAGCCGTGCAAGCTATGCTTGCTTGTACTCTCAGGCCAGCTCATACAGGATGCGCGAAAACGAACGCGGACGACCACCGCGTGTGTGAGAAGTGTCCATGGTGACCTCCTCTGTGTCTCAGTCGGTGAAATACAGAATATTAGCGTCAAGTGTTGCGACCTTGAGTAAATTTGTTGTTTAACAAACCACGGTTTCCTTAACAGGTCACGTCGCTGTGTTCTCCATAGGTAATTGTTACAAGGCGGTGTTGTTGAAAAGTTTTTGACGGCTTAATTCCCTGCTCCAGACACCATCTTTACTCTGTGACCGCTGAGATGGAAAAATGATATCGGTGGTATTCCGAAGACTACGATTTCTACGACTTAGGGAGCGTTCAGTTATTTAGCAAGTTTTTCATTGGAAACAAAATTATTCACAATTTTATCATAGACTCCCATGTGTAGTGGATGAACATTTTTGGTGAAATTCTAAAGTCAAATTTTTTGTCCTCATACCAGTTGTAACAACCCTATTCCAATTAAGTACATTTATGTCAATTATCAAATATCTATAAATGCATAGATATAGTTTTGTATTGAAAAAGTATTACATAGTTTTCTCATACACTACCATGTATAGTGAATCAACGTTATCAACAGCTGATTATCAATTGAATCAAAATATTAAAATTTTGTACACACACGCTTCCGCAAAAAAATTGCCATCCACCTGTAATTTCTGTCCAATCCCTTTGAGGAGTAATTTCAAAATTATAGCAAGTCAGAAGGGGAAATTTGAACATTAGCACTTTGTGAGTTTGTAAGGTCAGGTCATTTGAAAATATCTGAGAATCTTTTTGGGGGGATTCTATCCTCTACCCCCACCCCGAGGTGTTTGTGTGTGCAGCTTTACTCAGGCAATGCGGGGGTCATGAAATTTTTGTCATCTTAAAAGGGGGTCATCAATTTTTTAGTGCAATGGGTAGTGGGGTTCACTTATTTTTACTAATGCACAGGAAGAATTTGCCGGCCCACCCTCGGCCATAATAAGTGAACGCTCCCTTAGATACTGCTCAGCTACACGGTGTGAATGACAAGTCACCCAAGTCGAGAAAACTCCAAATGCATCACAAACACATTTGTCTTGAGTGACATAATGACAAGTATCACTTTGAAATTACGAGGTGTTGATGTGAATAAGCATTTAACTATCTGTTGAGGTATCTCTGTACTTTAGGTGTCGGTTGCATATGCCTGACATGCGCTGGTGTTACGCTTAATGGGCATGGGAAAAGGGTGAATTGGAAAACAAACTTAATCACTGGCAAAAATGGAAATCGTGACCATTTTGTTTCCAGTATATCTCTTTATCAGATGTTTGGTTTGTCTGACCTTCTGTGTGTACCCAGGGCAGGGATTCCCGGGCTTTAAGTAAACAGATAAAAATACCACTCGCGTATAAACGTTCCTGAATTTACAAGTCTTGGCTTGAAACATGTCAATTAGTCGACGCAGTGCGCATGTCTTGTTCGTGTTGAAATAGGGGTTTGCTTCCTTAACGAGGTACCTAGGTGCATGCGAAACAAAGTCTTATTGCCATCGTGGCTACTAGATTCATGAAATGTACGATTATAATTATGCAGTTGGTTTTCATTAAACTGTTACCCCTTTCATTGGTAACAGCTTGAGACCGAGCAACAAACTGAAATATTAAGTTGGCTTTATTTTGCTTGCTGAAAATATCAGCCACCACCTAACGCAATAATCAGGAAAGGTATCTCCGCCAGTCGACGAAAGAGGGTAGAAAAGTTGTTTCTGAAACGACGTATCGTATGTGCACCGGACTGTGGGCATGCATAGGCTATAGTCGTATACGTTGTATCAAGTTGAAATACTTCTTCCCTTACCCATCCCCGTTCGCAATGTGCGGACAATGCACATCGCTTCTGCGGTTTTTTCCTCTTGAATCACAACAGAAAGATAAAAGGGATACACAAGTGTGTATCTCCCCATCCTTCTTCAAGAGCAAGTTTTAAAAGCTCCGAGATTAAACCACTCTTTACTTAGATGTGCGATGAAGATATCATTGAAGGACGCTTGAACCGGCAGCCGCAACACCCTCACGGCCTTCGTAATTCTAATCCGTGTTCACATATGCCGCACCACGGGAATATTACGCAAATGTAAATATTATTTCATGTTTTTTCCGAGACAGAAAGAGAAAGCGACAACAGAGAGTTGAAAACCAGGAAAAGCGGAAAGGCATGATCGTAAAAAAGCGCTGAAACTCGGCGTTTACACTCTGTTTGATCGTTATCGCGAATTTATGATATAATATTTTAATCATTTCACCTTTCAATGATTTAGTAAAGAGGAAAATTCTTGTAGCATTAGTCCAAAGTTCACCTGACAAGGTCAACGAGCTTCTGTCCGTTGCTCTAGACACAGGAGGAATTTCTTTTGACAAACAGCATTTGCCGAACCGCAGTGTCAAATAAAATGATATATATATACATTAGGAAAATGGCTGAGAAGCCAAAATCAGTAACACATGTTACGAAATATCGCCATCGTCCTCAGCGTCGAGTGTGGTGAAGCCTGATTGGGTTACGAGTTCATCGACCCCTTTCAGAGTCACGTAAACATGCTCCAATGGACATCTCTTACGAGGGAGGTAGTACCGTATTATACTGGGTGTGTACACGCGCTGCCATCGTCACACACATGGCTTTACTACAGTGAGCAAAGAAAAATTCCAAATAACATTCCGGATGCATTTGTGATTTTTTTTTCATTTCCCTTATGCGATGCAATTACAGCTCAATATCATTTACGGGGACTGTACTGTCAGTTTTGATATATTTTCATCATTTTCTTATTTCGCAAATCGAGTTTTTTTACATTTTATTAATATCCTCCATATTAAGTATGTCGACATACGCCAAAACGATGCACTTTTTTCAATACGCAGTGTTATTGTTGATACGTGACTTTATTATAACGGAGAAAGCAACGCCTATCAGGAAAAACATTTTATATTCCTTTCTCTTTCTTCGATGACATTAATTATTTTATCCTTTTTGGCATGATTTTCATAACTATTAGGTTTTTTATGTGATTTGTTTTAGAATACCTTTCTTCCGTCATAGGGAAGTTGTGTGTTTTTCGATAAAGTTCAAAGTTCAAATTTAGTGACAATAATATGCAATGTTATTGTTAGCATATAAATTTAGTCCCAAAAAGTCCAATTTTTCCGCGACAATACTGGACTGGACAAAAAACCTCCGAAAATACATATCAAGGTACAGCGCTAAATTATTTGCTTACCTAAAAAGTCTCTCTCTCTCTCTCTCTCTCTCTCTCTCTCTCTCTCTCTCTCTCTCTCTCTCTCTCTCTCTCTCTCCTCTCTCTCTCTCTCTCTCTCTCTCTCTCTCTCTCTCTCCTAACGAACCATTCTACCAGTCTACACAGTGCTCATTTGGAATTATAACGTGTGCTCCCCTCTACGGTATCACCTTAATTGTATCTAGGTTTTGTTCGTAATAGGCTCATGTTGGTGTCGAAAAGTAAACGACCATCTGTAGCATTAACCCGGCATATCGATAGGATATTGTTTGGGATAGATTATCTTTAGAAAGGAAAGCAAAAGCTGGTGTCATATTGTCCCGTGGCACTACGTTGTCTGTCTTCGTCATGCGGTACGGCAGAGGTGATCACATACGACAGTTTAAGTAATAGTAGGCGGGTTTTTTCACGACGAGTTTTGACTCTCGTGTTCCACTATGACTTTATCGTTCGCTTTCAAATTGCCGTGTGAAGAGGAATTTGACGACGGGTATATGTTTTTCAGCCTTGAACGCGCACGCGTCGAACTGGGAGAAAGCTGGTGTGGAACCGTGTAACGGTATGCTGGACGTTTTCGGATACGGTCTTCCTGTATGTAATGGGCGGCACTGCCCGCTTGGAGGTAAGCCGTTGTCAATCGTAAGGCAAAGCATTCTGCTTAATTGGGTTGTTGGGCGTTTAACACCAGAATTTAAATCCGACAAATAATGAGAGGAAATATATAAACGTAATGCCACATTCACGACCTAGCGAGTACTGTGTGGAATTATACGCACTATACGCGCCGAAACACTGGCATTAAATGTGACCGTATCTATTAAAAGGGTGTTTTCGATGGAAAACGATACATTTTGCCAATGTTCGCGAATGGCAAAGGCGGGGAATCAACGTCAGGGATGATCCGACACCCGCGAACACTGTTTCGTTGCCATGGATACTAGGGTATGATGATTGAGTAAAAGTGTTTGCGGTGAGCAATATCTGCTCATTTGTATTTCACGTTCTCAAATTGGACTGTATGAGCGCAGTGACGGGTCATTATTTTGCCGTTATTCATATCGAAGAGGAAGCCATACCTCCATATTCATACCCAAAATCACTGTCGGCATACACGGGAATGACGCGGCATATCTGACCTTCAATTAAATGACGAATTGCATTTTTGGCTCGCTGTCACCGGATGCGGTCCATTTATGCCGATTTCGAAAATGCACCCGGAGAATTACGGCTACCGTACGCATGCGATTATAACGACCGGTGACACAGTCTCTTTCGTGGGCACTCTGTGGCGTGTGTTCAGGTCACTACACGCGCTTCGCATTGCGGCACTGACTGTATAATTTTGATCACCGTGTACTTGTTTTTCAGACGACGGCCGATGAAACCAAACGCCAGAAGGCCAAAGCCCACTCGATCGGCTCTCGCGCGTAGGGTCGTCGATCGTTCCATTCCCCAGTCCCATTCATATCAGAGCTATTTCGTATGCGACATCCGGAGCAAAACCGGAAGTCGCCCGTGCGCACCACGCAAAGTTCCTCAATTTTCGGAATTTAATCTGATCAGAATATGATATAAGTGAAATTGTTTTTTCGCATTGAGCCTTGCATGGATAATGATACCGCAACAACGTATACAGTGCACGGAGCCTTCGATCGTCTCGCGAACCAAGACGTTGATTCCGACTTTCTGACAGCGGTTTACTGTA